>NC_135781.1:3502218-3567934 GCF_028453695.1 Augochlora pura
CATTCGAGACGTGTCGCCGAATTTTCCCAAGACCCGCTCGAAAACCCGACCGTCCGGTAACGATAACCTCCGGTTAATTTCTGCTACAGGTAAGCACCGACACGGGGGCCCGCCTAATTACCGAAAACACACAATCGAAAGAACGCGGGAGACTCCGCGAGTCAGCCGCCAGCAAATGGAAGGATATCGACTGGCTTGCAGAGTTGGTCGAAGTTTGCCGGGTACTTCGCGAGCACCCTGTATGCGAGCAGGCTACGGTTCCTCCGATACGTCGGTCTCCGTCTCTCTGCTGGTCTCTTTGCGAGATTCGCGCGAGCGTGAGCGTGAGCGTGAGCGAGCGGGCCTGTGCGGGCTTGTGCGGGCGGGCGCGGGCGCGGGCGCGCTCTCTCACCTACAGCCTTATGTGCTCTCCGGGTCTCTCCCTCGCACTCTCTCTCTCTCTCTCTCGCTCTCTCTTCCTCGCACTCTCTCTCCGTCTTTCTCGCTCGCTCATTCTCTCTCCGTCCTTCTCGCTCTCACATTCTCTGTTTCTCTCTCTCTCTCTCTCTGCCGTTCTCTCTGGCCGCCTCGCTCGCGTCCCTCTTTCTCTCTCCCACTCTGATACACCCTCGCGGCAGACTCGGTCGAATGGATTGTACACACTACACGCATACAGAGGCGCGAGAGCGCACCCACGCGAGCTCCGAGCTGCCGGCCGTGTGTGTACGTGATGTGCCGTGCACGTAGAGCTCGGAAACGCTGCGAGCACATCGGAGCCGCGCCGAGCGGAGCCGCGCGGAGCCGCACCGAGCCGCACGGAGCCGCACCACGCACGTTCGCGGCGATGCGATGGCAGCAGCAGCAGCGGCGACGGCGGCAGCAGCGGCGGCGGCGGCGGCGTCCGCGGCACCGGCCATGCATCCAGCCAGCTAGACTGCCAGGAAATCGGCCAACCAACGACCGACCGACCCGCGGATTACTGACGATCGATAACGCCGATCGATTTTCCCTGCGGAGTACGCGACGCAGCCTTTTCGCGAGGGAGCGAGAACCCTCTCCGCCGCTCGCCGCCTCTCTTCGCAGCTCTCTCTTCGACGACAACGAGAGCACGATCCTCGAAATTTCTCCCGACCGCCGGTTCCCTCTCTCCGCTCTCTTTCTCTCCCTCCTTCTCTCTCTCTCTCCATTCTCTCTCTTTCTCTCTGAACCTCTTTCTCTCTCTCTCTCTCTTTTCTCTCTGAACCTCTCTCTCTCTCTCTCTCTTTTCTCTCTCCTTCTTTCTCTTTGAACCTCTTTCTCTCTCTCTCTCTCTCTCCTCTCTCATTTTCTCGCTCTCTCGGATTCGTTACCGATCGCCACGCGGATCTTCCCCGGTACCGTTACGAGAGGGTCCCTCTCCTCGTGGAACCGGACTCTGCGAATCCGTACGCCGAAATTCCACCGGGTTTCACTCTCGATCGAACCGCGCCGGTTCCGATTCGTTTCGCCGACGACTCTGCCGCGGGTACCGATCGCCTAATCGTGTTCTGGTCCTGCTGCCGCGAAATCGTACGGCGAAAAAACAATCCTCACGGTTCCAGCTGCGGGGAAATTATATCCCGCGACAACCACGGTTCAATATCGTGTCCAGCAGCCATATTTTTACGGCTTCGTCGGAGTGGCGAGCAGTCATTTGTTTACCGGTATTACCACATACTAGATTTTTCTTGATGCTGCTTTTTTTAAGATCTCTGTTATCACTGCAAGCCGATCTTCCTCTTAATAAATTTTCTTTCCTTCTTTTTTTTTAAATTATTTTTCTTCTATTTTTCTATTCCTAGTGCATAGTCTGTTGTATTATACTTATATATAATTTATATATTATACTTATATATATATTCTGTTCCTTTTTGTTCTCTTTTATTTTCCCCGTTTTCGTAGTATCGATTTTCTTAATTATTTACTACACTCTTTTAAATAGAATTTAAGGTGTATTATTTAGTATAATTTCACAACGTTATGATAATTCCCAAATATGTATAATTAATTTAAAGAATTGCGGTTACTCTTCTGAACTTTTGTATTTTCTCTTTATTTCTGCAATTTTATAATTAATGGTAATGTCTTGGACAGATTAATATATTATTCAAATATTACGATCGCTTTATTTTATTGCATTTTGCCTTTCTTCTCCCGTTATCTCTTTTTAATATTCCACTTCTGCAACATATTGTTATATGTTGTGTAACACAACAGAATCAAATAAATATTATTTAGTAATTAATTGAATAAATTCGAGGTCGAGACAACCTCGACACAATCTAACGGTATCATTATAATTGCAACAGTCGTAGGTTAAACAATTTGCATCGCATCATTCGAAGATTGTATTTCGCGACACCCACAGCTGAATATCTTGACTATAACTGTGTTTCACGCGGACGAGGAAACTTGGACAAGATATGACGAACACGGCGGAGACAATCCCTATTGGTCAAAACGAAAAGATTGCTTTATTTATTGGACCGCGCCAATATATTTGAATTTAAATTCGAATTTGTGAGGAACTCCTGCGACGAGCCACGAAGCAACGAGATTCTTGCGTTGCCTACGCGCACATGCTAGTCGTACAGAGTATGTCAGCTCATCCTTGTTGGTCAAACTAGACAAAATTGCGTTAGCTGCGGAATAATGCGATACTTTTGCGTTTTAATTCGATTTAATGTGGAAGTTTTACGAAGATTAACGGAGCAGCGAAATCTTGCGAGGTCATGCAAATTTATTATTATTATTACTATTATTTTTATTATTATTATTGTTGTTATTAGTATTATTGTTATTATTATTATTATTGTTGTTATTAGTATCATTATTACTATGATTATTATTACTATTGTTTATTGTTATTTACTCCAGTATTTGCAGGTCAAAACCCTTCGAAGTTTGATACAGAAAGCACCATAAATTCTAGTAGACAGTGAAACAATAACGTAAGAGTAAGATAAGATAAAAGCGAGTGCCGCGAGATTATAGAAAAGTTAATGTCGTGTCGCATTGAGAACAGAGCGTTTAAAATCGCAAAATGAGTTACGATGCATGTGACAATTAACCTAACGGACTATCCACGTTCCTCCGAGTATATAGCTCGTGGAATGATTAAAAATATATTTAAATTCGAGCTCGAACTTGCAAAGACTTCCAGCAACGCGTGCATGTAAAAATTCGCAAAAGTATGCATTAAAAAAATCGTAACACTTATTGCAACGACGTGAAACATGTTTGTTAAGAAGTCCCGCGCGGTGTCACGAAAGTGGCGAGGTCTTTCGTGCACGCGCAGGTTCGCCGCGTAAAAATGTAAAATATCGTTTCCGAATGGAACCGGTGGGAAAAACGGGACACCGTCACGTTTCTGCCGTTCGACGCCCGTGGTTTGTTCGAATCTGCCGCCAAATCGGCGGGTCTCGCTCACTTTCTAATTTCGTCCTTGTATCGTCTCATTGTGCGCGTCATGCGCCGTTTTATAATATTCGTGTTCTCGAATTTAGCGTCGCGTTCGTTCACGCACCGGTTTAAATAACAGGCTGGCCGGCTCTCGCTCTTTTTCACGCGGATTCGAAATTACACGATACGCCCGTAGACGCCCGTTATTTGTGTAAACGAAAGATGCGCCCTCTCCCCAGCCCCCCCCCCCCCCCCCCCCCCGCCCCCATTATTGTTATTACGTACCAGGTGTTTCGAGGTTCACGGTGGATTGATTGCGGCGGCAACGAAAACAGCTGTCAATGTTTACATTATTGCAACTAACCCATTAATTGAGGAAGACGAGTTAACTCGTCCGCTCCGCTCTACCCGGGCACCCTCCCGCCCGCGCTATCTCTTATTTTTATCCGCGTCTCCTAATCTTCCGCGATCCCCAGAAATGGCCGCGCGCGCCCGAAAGCCTCATCGATTTTTGCTTTGCATTCACAATTCGCCGATCGTATTTTATTCATCAACGAAACAGGCGCCCCTCCCGACCAACGCCGATAGAAAATTGTGGGATTCCGTGCAAATGAAAACTTGAGGATCCTTAGTACGCGGAGAGCAAATATTCAAGATCTATAGTACGTGGAAACGAAACATCGTAGATCTGTAGTGCGTGGAAAATAAAAATTGGAGATCTGTAGTGCGTGGAAACTAAAAATTGTAGATCTATAGAATATGTAAAATTAAAATTTTAGGATGTATAGTACGCGCAAAGCCAAAATTGAGGATCTATAGTACGTGGAAACTAAAATATTGTAGATCTATAGTGCATGGGAACTAAAAATTGGACATCTATAATACGTGGAAATTAAAAATTGAAAATCTACAGAATATGGAAAATTAAAATTAAAGAACTGTAGAACGTAGAAACAGAAATTTAAGGATCTATAGTACGTGCAAACCAATAATTGAAGATCAATACACAGAGATAGAGAATTAATGATGCCTTATTGTAAGCGACGCGATATAATAAATCTTTAAAACAGTTTATGTATTATTAAAGTTTACATTCGATAAATTGTTAAAAAATAGAAGTCTTTCATAAGCAAACAGATTAAATTTCCAATACATCAAATAAAAACAACCGTACCGGATGGAAATACTGTAGCTTGAAGCAAATGCTTTTTCATTTTGGTGTTGAAATAGCTTCGAGTGCTAAGGGTTAATTAGAGTTGCATATATATCATTATATATATTCATATTTATTGTTAGTATTATTATTATCTTTTTG
The DNA here is from genome assembly GCF_028453695.1 of Augochlora pura. NCBI lineage: Eukaryota > Metazoa > Arthropoda > Insecta > Hymenoptera > Halictidae > Augochlora > Augochlora pura. Next base: position 3,506,933 of record NC_135781.1, read on the forward strand.
CCATTTATAGATATTTTTATAACTTTCCAAAGAGGGATATGCAACCCTATTATTAAGTTTCCTTTTTTAACAATTCTACGAAGAATTATGCTGCAAATGCGACTAAAACTTTATACAGTGTTTACCAATTAAAATATTGTTTAAAAACAACGCTGTATGGCGCTAGACGATGGCGTGTAACTCTTGCGTACGGTAAGCCGCAGTAATAAAAATTATACGACAAATAAAGTTGACAAAGTTGCTCAACCTCGTGACCTGCGATATTGAATTACACTTATTTCGACGATTTTAAATCGAATCAACTAGATATTACTCATTTTTTTCGACACTAGACCCACCGAATACTAAGACTGACCGACTTCTTTCGTTTTATAAGAATGAGAGAGCTGAATTTATTCAGACCTCTCGCCATTTCTCTTATAAATTAGACTGCGGATTTTATGCACTTCTTAAAAGAATCAGAGAATATTAAGAAATACTATTTTCTATTTATTCGTGTTACTTGGAGAAGTATAATATTGCTAAGTGAATCTTATACTTTTCTATTCATATTAACTAATTATTTCTTTTGCATAAAGATCCACAGTCTAGTTACAATTTAGAATTTATTTACATATGTAAAATCCAAACTCTTTGGCGTATAAAAATATTAAAAGTTATATAATAATTGTACACGAGGTATATATGGTACAGCAATTGTGCAATGTAAGCTTGAATTAAAAAGTTCGTTCAACTAATTTCCCACGGAAGTATTTTCGTAATTTCAGCAGTTACAACTCTCTATTTGCTGGAAGCCTATTAATAAACTTTTCAATCATTGAACTGCATGAGAAAGAAGCTCGATAATTTTATTTCAACATTAAGGTTATAAAGCTCCGGAATCAGCTATTTTATATAGCTTCGTAAAAGTAACAAGCATCGAGTATAAAGTACTAGTTAGTCTAATCGCAGGTAGATTGCGGATTTTATGCACTCATGACAAAAACGAGCAGATCAAATACAAATCAGGAAATAAATTTAAATAACTTCAAAATAATATCGTGTTCCTTTACTTATTAGAACTGTCGATAAAAATGAAACAAAAAAGAAACTTATTAGAATTGTTAATAAAAGTAATGAGCATTTCTGTAGCTTCTGTATCTTGCAAAAAATGGCGGACGATTTTTATGTTGCAGAAAAGTCAGGAATCTGTTTAGAAACGTCGAATCAAAGAAACTTATCAAATAAATTGCTATATAAATTACTATAAATATTAATAAATTACTATAAATACTAATAAATTACTCTATAACTAAATGCATCCTTATAATCGCAATAAACGATTTGGATCGCATCATTTAGCCAAATTCGGCAAACCTGCAGTGAAATAAGAATGAAAGAAAAAATTAAATTAAGTTGCATCGACATCGCTGTTACATTACGCGGTTCCATATAATTTCTAGCATCGCGGACAACTATCGTCGCCGCCTCCGAGCGATCATTTCAAGAATTCTGTACCGTTGAATCCCGACGATCGAGAGGAGCATCAGAAAACCGCCGGTACTTAAACTGCGAAAAAAGAAAAAGAACAGAAAAAAAAAATCGTGGAACCGGTCAACGACCGGCACGCGGCAGATTCTAGGCGGCCTGAATCAATGACGGAAGAAACACCTAATCGTCGCAGGCCGTGAAATATATTTACGGAGCGGCGACCGGTTAAAAATGAACGCGTTATTCCGGCGGACAATTACCTGGTGGGCAAAAAACTTGCGGATTCGCCGGTGTTTTTCAAGCGTGGCCGGCGGTGTAGCCCCTTAAGGGATGCGGTTCCAGCTCGATAAATCTATCTATCGCCTGGGCTGGCTCCGGGAGCGTGCCGCGGGTGCACAGACTCAATTAAAAGCAGTTGTACCGGGGCGCCTCTCGCCGCGAACTTCGAGAGGATCCTCTTCGGGCCCCGGCAGGAGCGGGATCCGTTCTCGATCGCGCGTCGTCGGCCGCTACTCGAAGATCCTTCGAGCAAATATTAAATACGGCGGTTCTCTCGCACGGCACACGGCGCGCGTTGCGGCGCGCGGCGCGGCTCGGCTCGGCGCGGCGCGGCACGGCGTGGCGGCCCGTTGCGAAGAATGCCGTTGCGACACACTCGTGAACACGATCTCGACGCGTAATTTGCATAAGTACGTACGTACGTGGAAAGGACGAGCGACGGGGATCTCCGTCTCGTAAATTCGACGTCGCGGCGCGGCGCTCGCGAAGGACGCGACTGGTCCCCGGCTCGCGCGGCGAACAAAGACAACAAGAATCTCGGACGGCAAGACGAAAAAGAATCCAGAGAGGGGAAGGAGGCGAAGGAGTAGGAGGTGGAGGAGGCAGAAGAAGAAGAAGAAGCAGAAGAAGAAGAAGAAGCAGAGGAAGAAGCAGAAGAAGAAGCAGAGGAAGAGGAGGAGGAGGAGAGAAGGAACGATTCGTCGGCGAGGATCGATCGGAGAGGAGTCGCGTGCCGCGATTTATCATCGATCGTCCCGCATCGATTGGGCACCGGCAAACTCGTATACACCTGGCGCGGGATAGAAGCGGGTCGAGGGACAGAGGACCGACAGGGAGAGGTGGAAGAGGAAGAGGAACAGGAAGAAAGGGACACGGAGAAACGGCGAGACAAAAGGTGAAATTTCTCCGGGCTGAAGAAGGGAGAGCGGGGGGAGAGAAGACACCGAGGCGGTCGCGGCCATCGTCGTCGTCGTCGTCGACGTCGCTGGCAGCCGGCGGGAGGCTCCGAAACCGAGCGAGACCGAGCGCAGTCGATGGAGGTCGGAAACGCACGAACCTCGCGGCTCGAGCGACCTAACCAGCGACACGGCCAAGCAGTGCGGTGCCGACTCTTGCTGCCGCGGTTCCAGGTTCCGTGGCGCGCGTGCACTTGTGTTTACGCGTTCACAGAGAGAGAGAGAGAGAGGGAGAAAGAAAGAGAGACCTACACACACATGCGAAAAGAGAGACAGAGTGTTGTTCCGAAAATTAAGAGTCGCAGACCGGTCGAAGTACAGGGAGACCGGAACAAGACGAAGAGGAACAAAGGAAAGAGGCGAGGAGGAAGCGAGCTAGCTCATAGCCGAGTTTTATCGCCGAGCTGCATGAAATTTTAGGAGCGGCACGCTGTCGCGTTATCGGAGCAACGCGGCCAGCCGTCCCGTCCCGTCCGTCGGCGCGAGCTGCGAGGCCACCGAGGATCACCGCTCTTGCTCTCGCCCTCGCCTAGCCGTCGACGTCGCCGACATCGCCGACACCGTGCCACACCAGAGAAACACACCTCGCACCGAGCTTTGAATCCCATCGAACCGCGTACGTCGGCCGGGGCGTGGGTGCCAGCGAACAAGCGCCTAGACGGCCGAATCCTCGCGAGAGAGATAGCGAGATAGACCGAGATAGAGAGCGAAAGATTCGGAGAGAGAGAGAGAGAGAGTGAGAGGGACAGATAAAGAGAGAGAGAGAGAGAGTGCGAGCTATGATCGCGGCGGCCGGCAACGATTCGTCCTGAGACCAAGGTTCGCGTTTCGGTGCCCCGAAAGAGGAGTGCAGAGAGAAGGCGAGGGAGAAACTCGGAAAAAGAAAGTCTCGCTGGAGGATATTCGGTCCGGGCAGCGATCGTCCGGGAGGTGGTCACGTGTGTCCGCGCCGGTGAAAACCGTGTGAGAGAGCGCGGACTCTCGAAAACCGAGACTTTCGCGCGGCCCCGTCCGAAAGCGGACGGGCGGACGACTCTCCGAACGTTTCGGCCGCGTCGGTCTCTCTTCGCGTACTCGCCAGAGAGGAATTCCGGGAGGATTTAAGGAAACCGGCGCCGATTGAGACGAAGAGATAGGTCGCGAGGATCCGACGGCGGGCGCGCGGAGGACCAGGAGGTTTCGCTCTCGAGACCGGTCTCGCCGGCTATCCTGGAGGACGATGACGATGGTAACGAGGATCGCGAGCGATAACCGGAGGACGTTCAGCTCGAGAGGGCTCGATTGAACGGCTCCGCTCGCTCCAGGCACCGGCCCGGCCCGGCCGCGCACTCGTCTCCTCGTCAGGACGCGACACCGTTCTCTTATCCTGTAATCGTCGAATTACCGGACGCGGAATCGGCGCGCGACCACGCAGCACGGTTTCGACTCGGCGGCCGACCGGCTTCGGTCCCGTCGCGTCGCGTCGCGTCGTCGGGACCCCCACGGTGGATTATATTGATATTCCGGTGACAGTGTGCCACACAGTGAGTGCAGTTTCGTGCGAGCATCATCGTCCCGTTAGTGGCGGAGACGGAGGCAGGAGGCGGCGGCGGCGGAAACACCGGGTACACCGGCACCAGCGGAAACAGAGACCGTGCTCCCGACTGTGAGAGGAGCCGTCGGATCGCGCTCGTCGTCCCCGTCGGCAGGAGAGCGCGCCCGCTTTCGAGGAGAGCCGGAGGACGGAGGCCGCGACAGGGCCCAAGAGCGACCCGGTCCTACGGTCCTTTGTCGCTCCTCGGCTAGGGCCGATCCTCGTGCTTCGCCGAGCTCCGCTCGCTCCACCGGGAAACCCATCGAGGCGGAAGCGACGGGAAACCGAGCGGACCTTCCCAGCCCAGAGGGACCCGAGAAAGAGAGAGGAAGCTAGATAGAAAGAGAGAAAGAGAGGGAGAGAGAGAGAGAGAGAAGGAGAGAAAGTGAGAGAGAGAGAAAGAGACCCTTTTGTTCCCCCAGTTACGCTATCCAATTATCGGCAGGCCGAAGAAGGCATCGAGCGTGCTCTTCTCGCGCGAGCACCGCCGACAGGAAGCGCAACTCTTCGCCCCGAGCCACCGAGAGGAATAATCGGCGAGGATGCAGGTGGCAACGCTGTTTAGGGAGAGCGCCACCCTGCTGGGCGCCTCCAGCCTGGACCCCCCGCAGACCCACCATCACCAGGCGATGCAGCAGCAGCAGCACCAGCAGCAACAGCAGCAGCAGATCCAGCAACACCCGGCGGACCTGCATCTAGCGCATCACATGCAGCATCACTACAAAATGTAAGTCGCCGTGAAAAGCCGACCATTGGCCCCGCGTAATCCTTTAGCTAGCGCGTTCTCCGCATCGCGAAAAGGGGGCCGGAGAGCCATCGCCGGGGCCCGACGCGACGGAGACCGCCGTCGCATCGCGTCGCGCCGAGTGCGAGGCGCTCCCCGGAGCCGGACAGGCTCCAACCTCGGCGAATCGGACCGCGAAACTCCAAGCTCCCAGCTGGAAAGCTAGGCCCTAACTAACTCGGAGAAGTTCGCTCGATCGAGGAACGCCGCCTCGAATCGGATCAGCTGATCGGCTGAAAAGTATCGGCGAGAAGAGGGAGAGAAACGTGGCCGCCGCTGCGAGAAAGTCGACGGCGGCCGTCGGACCGAGGCTGTCGCCGCGGCGCGGCGCGACCGCGAGGCGATCGTGTTTTCCCCACGATTCGCGGAAACGAAAACTTGCCCAATTCTTCCCGGCCGCCGGCGATTCGCGGGGCTTCGAGGTCGAGAGCAACGGGATCTCTCGCCTAAGCAACGGTGGCTCTCTCTCTCTCTCTGTCTCTGTGTCGTCGAGGCTCCGCGCGTTCCCGTCGGCCGCTGCGACACACCGCGGACTCGCCAGTCGGCAGATTTTTCCGGCCGATTTCGAGTCCGGGCCGTAACGTTATCGCGTCTTTAACCCGGCGAAACGGTTCCGTTTCGGGGAAGGGAACGGGAGACGTTACCCCCGGAGGCAGAGACACCCCAGACCCTTTTACGGATCCACGTCACGCGCCTCCAAGGGACAGGCCAGCATTTGTATTCGTTGCGCAAGGTCTGGTCGTGCCCTAGCCCCGTTCCTTCTCGGCCCGTAGAATTTGTTCGACGTATCTCTCTCACTCTCTCTCACACACGACGGTGATGTACGTTATCGGCGCGCGATCGTCGCCGCCGCCGCGCCGCGATAAACCCCGCCGGCCATGGGAGGACGTTTGAATTGCAGACGCGCGTGGCCATCGCCGGAAATAAAGATACCGCGGACGGGCAGACCGAGCAAATTTCGTTGCGAAAGGCCCCGCCGTCCGTCGTCGGCTCACCCTCCAGCACGGCGACGATATCGCGGAACCGTTGCGAAATAACGAAACCGAAGGGAACGATCGGTCTGCCGAAACAGACCCGGCAGACCACGGAAATCAACGATTCGACGATGATTCCCGTGCTCTAAACGACGATCGCGTTCGATAAGAAAGTTCGATACACGATAGTGGTTCCGCTGCTATCGAGGACAGGCGACGGTCGACACCGACGACCTCGACGTTCGCTTCGATCGTCGCGACCACGGTTTTTCTTCGTTTAGGGGATGCTGCGATATTCTATCGAGACGCGCGCCTTTGCTGTCAGCTGGGCGACGTCTCGCGCAGGAAATCGGGACGCGATTAAAACACCAAATAAAAACGTTAACCTGTTAGAGGACGAGGGAGACGCGTCGTCACCGCCTTCTGGAACCGCGGAGTGATTTCCGCAGTCGAGGATCCACGGCGAGAGCGGAGACGATAAGCATGTTCGGCGCGGCCCTCTCGAGAACCGAAGCCAAACCGCGAGAAGTTTCGAGCAGACGCGAGGGCGCCAATAGGTCAAGGCTACATTACGCTTCGACGACTATATCCCTCGGCTATCTCCCGGCCGGCCGATCTCCGAACCCGCGAATCGACCGCGGCCGACAGCCCGTCCTTTCTCGCGGAAGTTCCGCGGCGGTCGCGCTTTTTCCTCGCCGTGGCGACTCTTCGCGTACCGTTCCCAGTACATACTCGTTAGCGTCGAGGCTGTTCGACGGCGTCGCGTTAACGAGAGCAAACTGCGGCGGCGTCTCCGACGGAAATTGGAGGAGACGGAAGGACGGAGGAGAAGGCGCGGGGCGCGCGATCGACGGGACGAATGTGTAACAGGCGGAAGAGCCCGCGAAACTGAGGCCGCGGGTTCCCGGAGGAAGCGTAAACGGAGCCGCGTGGCCGAGACGGCGGAGTTTCGGCGCGGATAACGCCGCGGTGGAGAGACGGCGGTAAACGATTTCATCGCGGCCGTAACAGAGCCGAGAGAGCCGGGAAAAAGCGAGAGGAAAGAGCGCGGAGGCGGCCACGCGTCACAGATAAATCGTGCCTCGCCGATAAATCGACCTTATCAATAAGATCGAGACTCCTTCGCGCCCTTCTCCTACAACTTCGCCCGCTCTCTCACTCTTCCCCTCTCTCTCTCTCTATTATATCTCTTCCTCTCTCTCTCTCGCGCGCACACTCACCGGATTCCTCCGATTCGCAGCCGGTCGGCCCCGTCGGAGTTATTCATGTATTCCATAAGTTCGGAATACATGAATAGCCTACAAGCTGCAGGTATCCGCGAATCGTCTCCGATAAAGCCGTATTCTTTGCCGCGGCAATTTAGGACCGTTTAAGGTCCTCCGTCGAAGCAACCCGAACGGGACCCAGTCCCGCGACCAGTGCTTGTCCCCGGGATCGGCACAAATTCTTCGACCGATCCCGCTCCTTCTATCCTCTAACAGCGGCGTGTACCCGATCCTACACCAGCGTAGCTGTGTTCCAACGATTAACACCGCGGAGACGAGCTTTGATGCGAGAGCGCGTCTGATCGCACCTGGAGACAGCCGGAGGAAGAAGTCTCTCGCGACGACGTTTATCATTGCGCGCGTGGAAGACAGCAGTCTCGGCGATTAGTCCCAAATGTTAGGGACGGTTGTTATTCATCTTGATCGTTTCATTTGTTTAATATGGGGGAGAAATATTGCTTCCATCGAAAATGGAATTATTATTGGAAGATATAAAAATTAATTAGAGATTTACTACACTTTTTTAATTATTTTAATGTGTTGATGCCAGGGTGATAATATTTTTAAATTGAGTATAGCGTTAATTTTTCTCATAACGCATAGAGGTACGCAGTCTAGTGATTATAAATATTCTGTGAGATTGTTATGCTGACAATGATACAGAGTGATGTCAAAGTAGACAAAAGTATGTGATACAAAGCGAAGAAACAGGAGGAGAAATTACAGTGAATTGGTGAAGTGTATGCCTAAATAATAATGATTTCAAGGATACTCAAAGATGGTTGAGATGAAATTCAGGCTTTTAATTACTAAAAATATATGAGCATTCGAAGGCGACGATGACGTTGAAGAAAAAGTCAACAGAGTGCGACACATTAATTTGTAAGAGTACAGAGCCGAGTAACAAGTTCAAACTGTGCAAGCTCTGCTAAAAAAAGGACGTTCCTATGAATTTCATATGTTTACAAAAAAGACTAACGAAGATTTCTGACCGTCTCCGAATATTAATAATTTTTCACGCAATACGTGGAGAATACAGAAAAATACTCAGTAATTCCCTATCGAACCGTCTCCATAATTTCAAGAATCTCAAATCGAAGAAAATACGAAACCGGTTATTCGTTTATTTATTTATCCATAAACATGTTAAACCGTTCGGTACAACGACATAAATACAGCGCCAAACTGATTAAAAGAAAGAAACGAGATATCTATTCGTCTTTCTCGCCACGCACTTAGCGCAAGCAATTTTTATTTCGCCCCGAGACTCTGCAAATTGTTCGCATGCGAAATAGCCTGCATGTTCCGGAGCGTTGACAATTTGTAGATAAATTAACGCGGTCCGTATATATTGGCCGAGTAGGTGTAGTTTCTGTCTTGCCAGTGCCCCACGAGGCGGACGCGGTCCTCGAAATTGTAAGCAACGAGACGACCGAACCGTCTCGAAAATAACAGTGCACCGGAGTACGTTTCATTCGGCGGAAACCTGACCGAGGTGTCTCGCGATCTCGTTCTATCTCGCACAGCTTGATTCCTCGAACTCATTCGGTGAACGCTGCTTAAAAAAAAAGGAGATTCTTTTTCAACTGGCGAAAACATTACCGAGCAGGAATGTCGCGCGCGTTCGGCGCGCAAAGTTGGCCAGAGTAGCCCAGCTCGAGCGGACCCGGCAGCGATTAGAAGATTCCGGTCGCGATTCGAGAGGACCGGGGGCCGGGCCATCGGGGCGGAAGAACGCGTAAAAGTGTAACGAGAAAGAGAGAGAGCGCGGCGAAAGAACCGGGAAATGGAGACCGGCGTACAAAATGTCGTTAAGTGGTTCGGAGTTGGCGGCGGCACGAAAAGCCGAGAGTATCGTTAGCCTTGGTCCGCGGTAATCCGGTTCGCCCGTGCCGGATCCGCGCGCCGCGATACGCGTCGTCGTCGTCGTAGTCGTCGTGGCCCCCGTCGTCGATATCGAGCCCGTCGTATTAACATGCCCCGCGCGATCGCGGCAATTATTCTTCGGCCGGCTGCGATTTTAATTATCGCGGGAATCTAGCTCGGGGCCGAATATCGCGGCGCGCGTCGGTTCGAGTTACGGAAACGTGGAATATCATAGCCTGGCTATTTAACTTCATCCCGGGTTTCGATGGTCACTGTGCTCCCGGGCTGCGCGCGATCAACGTCCGCGAGAATCCCGAGTTCCATTCGGAGTTTCGAAAGCAAACGTCGTCTCGTCACCCGCGCGCGGAACCGAGTCGCGCTTCTCGAGTTGCGAAAGCACGCTTGCTAAAGTATCCCGAAAAATGGATTATGATAAACAAGAACAAGACACACCGGTGGTCGCGGTACCTGCGCGCGGCGACTTTTGAGATTATTTCCAGCTTCGCGCGTCGCAGCTCGCGCTGCGATGTTCACAGCTGCGAAAAATATCGGCGCCGACCTGAACCACCGCGTCGAATTACGTCTCCGACGCAAGGCAATTCCGGGGCACGCTTCGACCGGAGATCATTGCTGCCTCGAATCTGATCGTAAACGAGAAGCTGCTCGGGACAATTAAGCGACATTACGTAAAAGCCGGGGTTTAAGAGCTTCACGGTAGCAAGTTCTTCGCGTTCGACGTCGCCCGATCACAGCGCCGAACCTACTTGAAACCGCGTTTTGCGGACGGGGCGAAGCTTTAGGTCAAAGGTAAAACGCGTCCGGGAACGGAAGATATTAGTTCGACTTCCGATTCGCCGGTCGATCAGCCGATTTGATTGGGCGCGCGCGCGGGTCGCCCGGTCGGGGTTTGCAAAACTATGTCGGATTCCGGGGAAAAGCCGCAAAAAGGCGCGTTTCCCAGTGTTTTTTCCGAGCGTGCCGGCGCGAGTACACGCCGCCGAACAGATTGTTTCGCGACGCGGATCGGATCGGGGGGAAAAAAGAAAAACAGCGTTGGCGTTGGCGTGGCGCGGCGCGACGCGGGGGGGTCTTTCGGACCTAACGCGCGTAAATCGCGTTCCGAGTGATGCGAGAGGCCTCTCTCTCTCTCTCCTCGCGTCTTTATTGTTCCCTCTCTATCGTCCATCCTCCGTTGCCCCTTCGTCCGGGAAGAGAGAGAGAGAGAGAGAGAGAGAGAGAGATTGTTCTGCCTCGCGGAGAGCCGTTCCAGCCGAAATTCTCCCGTGTTCGCCGTTACCTTTCTCCCCGTCGGCCCCGTACCCCGGGGCCCCGTCCACCAACGGCCACCTTCTCCCCCCGTGTTCCCCCCCCCTTTCTCGGCCCCTTTCCACCCGGTTCTTTCCCGCTTTCTTCCGCGCTTGGTTTCTTTTCTTTTCGCCTGTTCTTCGCGGCGAGAGAGCCGATCCGCTCCGCGAGAGACCGGGCACACACCGCCGACTACTACTCCCTTTCCCTTTCTCCGTTCCCCCCCTCCACCTCCTCCACCTCGTCCCGCTCACGGTTATCTCCGTCGTCGTGTTTTTATTTTAGCCCGAAGCAAATGTCGAGGTGGAAACGGTGAGCCAGACGGACGGACGGACGGACGGATGGATGGACGGACGGATGGACGGTCGGACGGACGGACGGACAGACGAACGAACGAACGAACAGTGGGAGGGTAGGAAACCGAGAGGAGAGTAACGGCGAACGTGCGGGAGAAAGACCGACGGACGAATGAACGGGCGAGAGGAGGAAAAGTAGGAAGGTTGATGTGAAAGACGGGGTGGCGGGTCGGGGCTGAAGCGACGGGGGAGGCGGAGGTGGCGGAGGAGGAAACGAGAGGAGCAGCGCCGGCACGAGGAGCAAGAGGAGAAGCAGGATAGAACACAAACGGCCGCACGAAGTGAGCTCGTCGAACGGGCTTCTCTCCTCCACCTCCTCCTCCTACTTCACCTCCGCCTCCTCATCCACCGTCTCCTCCTCCTCCTCCTCCCCCTCCTCCTCCTTCTCCTCCACCTCACCTCCTTCGAACCTCGCAGTCTATGGTTTCGTAACACGCGTCTTTCCCGCTCACCGCCACTCTCCTTCGCCGTCTCTGTCTCGCGCGCGCGAGGCTCTCGCACCGAGCGCGGCTCCGCTCGGCTCGGCTCGGCGCGAGAGATATACGCGGCTCTTCAAAACCCGAGGATCCGAGCGCGCCGGAACAACGCGACGCTAGAGAGCCACCGAGGCAACCAGCCTTCTCCGCGACTACCGAACCCGTCAAAATCCCGGGTCGCCGGGTTTTCTTTCGAAATCCCGTAGGACGGAAACCTTCGAAACCCAGCGAATTGTTCCTGGCGAAGGCAGGGTTTAGTTATTTGTTTGGTCGTTACGCGGCCGGAAATAATCCATTGATAGACGATACACGGAGGAGACGCGTTTCTTCAGTTGCGACGGAAATAATTTGTGGGAGAAGAAACGAATGTATGTTAGTAGTAGGTTGTACTATATAGTAGGTTGTTAAGTAGAATATGTATAGATTTTGTACGAAAGTTTATGAGGTGTGCATTTTATTACTTAACGCTAGGACTGTCGAGCTCTAAACGTGACCTATGAGTATTGTTTTGTTGTTTCGAGTGTTTTAAGGCAGAGGGAAATTACGTTTTAAACTTAGATGCGATTTGGCGTGTTGTTTGCATTGATAAATGTATATAGATGTGCTCAGAGCTTGCATGGTTTAAAAAGATAGGACAGGTAAACTAATTTTGCTGAATTAGACAGCAAGGTGACTGTAGGCGCCGTGGATTAAAATTAGAATTATTTCACGTGCTATAAAATAAAAAGTTGAAGTCGAAAGGGTAGAACGAATTAATTACATGACAATATAATAAAATTACTATATTACATCGTCCAATCCATAACGAAGAAGTTTATATAAATATTTCAGACGAAGAACAAATCAGAAAACAGTCATTTCGACTGGCTTGGTATTTCTAGTATTAACGACCCCATCAAAAAATTACAAGTTGCGTATCGTGCAAAATAAAATGAGTAAAAGCGAGTTTATTTATCAAACTGAGTTCTCGTGATTCCACAATAATTGTCCGCAGGTGTACACAATAGTATAACTCCTTTCGCGAGAGCTACAATTGGATAAAATATATTGCAACATAATTTTATTATTTCAACATAAAACAATATCAGCTGGAATAGATAAATTATACTATGATAAACATGAATGAAGTATAAAGTATTATAGAATGAGATAGAATTGTCATAAATTGAATGAAACTAGAATGCAAAATTAGTCGCAGATCGTAGACCGGGTTTCCAAAGGAAGAGCTTTCTGCTCGAAAATGTTCCAGTTTCGGCGAGCACCTAGTCAGCGCCAAGACTGCAAATTCTGGTTATCGGGTCAGCATGGACGAATCCGGTACCGTCGAGTTCGCACGGGAAAATTCGAAAATTTCTAAAATAGTCGCAGCACTCCACACACAGCCAGAAACTTGCGGCCCCACCGTCTCGCGTCGAGAGAGACGCGAGTCCTGGGCGTTTTCTCGTTTCCGCGCGTAGCGCACGAAACTTCTTTTGCTACCCCCTGTACCAACCGTACATGTACCGCGGGATACACCGCCGAGTCGTTCGTTCGCGCTGCAACTTCGCGCGACTCGACAAGTTTCCCGACGATTTGAAACGGAGAGCGAGGATCCGAAAGAACTAGTCCTCCGCGTGTTGTGCTCCAAATATTCCGCGAGCGGCCTCCCTTCTGTAACACGATCGCCGCTGATTCATCCGCGAGTGCCTGCTACCGTTCGAGCGTGTCCAGCAACAACAAAATTCCGCGCGTCGCCGATTCAACCTGGCCGGTGTTGACGGTATAATTAGGAGAGACAGTAACGATACCTAACGATGTAATTAGAAAAGGAATTCCGGGCAAGAATTCTCGCGTGCACGCGCGGAGAATGCAGAACGTAGATTCTCGTTTAATAAGATTCGCTCGATTTCAAACTGTTCCTCGTTCGTTTCGCAAGAATGATCGACGATGGGCTCGATAGTTTACGAACATATTTTTATTTAATAATATTAATAAAAATAATAATAAGTAAATGTCGCCGCCAATAACCGCAAGCGTAGTTGATGCGACGTAAAATATAAGTGAAAAAAGAAAATTATTCGAATGTATAAATAATTTGATGAGTGTAATTGAGGATAATTCTAGGATTATTTATGTTCTGGTAGTAGACGTTTTGCTATTCTCCATCTTGTTCAGACTGTGCGACAATTCTGTCAGCATTCTAGTATAGTACGTGACAAAGAAAACGTGTGTACAGAGATTTCAGTGTCTGGTGTAATATACAGGATGTCCAGAAAGATTAAGACGAAACTTATACTATGTGCTGATTAAATTATAATTTAACCCATATATTATACGGTTAAGTAGATGAATAATGTTCATACAGACTTGTGTCCAAAAATGCTTTGTCAAAATGATACGTTTAAAATTTCTATAATCCCTGCTTTACAAAAATACAATGCACTCGATGCGTATTTACTACTACGCACGTTATTTTCAATATAGAAGTAACATGTAAAAAAGCTCGACAATCACTGATTCGTCAGACAAAAGCCTGCGTTCCTACAGCGCGCGGAACACTCTCAAACACTTCTAACAACTGCTGCAACAAATCCCAAATATATAAAATAATTTAAATATAAAAGTTCATACCTTTCCAATAAATCGTTTTCGGACAAAAATGAACGCGAACCTTTTCTACCAATCGGATCTCAACGAACAGCTCGATCCTAAAATTTCTGCTCACCCTGTACGCTCACCTAATGCCGCATTAAATCGCGCGTTCGTTTCGAAGCTTCGCCACTCGATCAAACAAAACATAACACTGGTCCCGTAGTGCTGACTAACGCGTGGTCCACAACAATCTTATCACCGCGATTAGAACATAATCTCCAATGCGCCGGAGCACGCGGAGGCTGCAGCCTCTCCTCCGGTCGCCGACAGAAATCGAAGAAAAGAGATCTGTTGCGGAGGATTGGCGAATGTAGCGCGGGCTTGTCGCGGGGATTAGCTTCGTCGATCGAGAGCTATAGAGAAAGAGAGATAGAGTAAGAGAGAGAGAGAGGGAGATAGAGTAAGAGACTATGTTCCTCGAGCGAACGAATCCCGGCCCCAGCGCACCGGATAGAACGAAACGGGGCGACGCTTCCGGCTACGGAGCGAATATCGCGGCCCGAAAGTTTCGGCCGACCATATCGAGCCGCGCGCGCGACCGACGGAACATCGCCACCGCCTTTTTCCGGGCGTTTTCGGTGACTCACGATATAGTATATCGGCGCTCTCGAAAGCGCGCGTGACGCAACAGAGAGACACGGCAAGGAGCATCGGGAGACGCAGGAGAGAGGGGCCGAGATTCGTCCGCGAAAACAGTCCGCCGCCGGTACGCCCGTCCGTTTTCCTATCCGGCTGGAGGACACCTAATCCGAGCAACCTGCTCCCGACCGAATCCCTCCAATTACTCGCCGGGAACGATCCTAACGGTCGTTTATTAACGACTGCTTGCTTAATGGACGTATCTCGCCGGATCACCTGCCCTCTTGAATAGCTAACGGAATCGGCGGAACAACTTTCTCCCCGCGAATCGGTCGATCGTTTCGCGATGGGGGTCGAAATTCTCGCGACGAGATGAGCCTGTCGCGAGAATTTCGACTGCGAGGAAGCCGGGATGATTATGGCGACGTCGACGTTTTATGGCTACTATTGGAATATTACCCACAATTCAATATTTTTGCATGAGCATAAACAAATCAATGTTCTTGGAAGCGATGGAAATTAACACTTTGTCGACCAATAAATCAGTTGCCATAGTAACCCATAATTTGTTATCTATTATTGAGATAAATGTGTTAAATTGTACCGCAAGCTTCAATATTATTATATGAATTTTTCAATATTAACACGTTGAGCGCCGCGTGAGACAAATATGAGTGACACTAATTTTTGACCAATCTTGAAAATTGATTTTGGTTGTAATATATTTGGACAAATTGAATTTAAGTAGAATGTTTCGGTTGCGAAAGAATTCTAATGCCAGCCCCTATAATAAATATTAACTTCTCGGTTTCGCTTTAATTAATTAGATTGTCTCAACTATGTGGGAATTTTAGGGGTTGATTGTCGGCGCTCAATTTCTTAAATACCATTCGCGATTAATAAGATTAGTAAAATCAAAATAGAAACGAGAATTTTTATGACCAGATGACCGATCGATAAAATGTTAAGATAGGAAGATATACACCTCGTATAAATGCTTGGACTTATGGGGCACAAGCATAACAAGTCTCGGGTTACGAAGGGACCCGAGTTTTTTTTTCGGGGTTCCAGAAAAGCCACGGTCAGTCGTTGTAAACAATCTATAGAGAATAGAGCTACATCACGCGCCGTGAAATAAAGTTTCTTTCTAAAACTATACCATAGTTTAATAGTTTAATCTTAGTACCGAACAACGATATATCGCTGTTAGCTATTGTTGGAAGGTGGTATTTCCTTAACCCTTTGCGGTCGAATGGCAACTCTAAGGCGCCTCTGAAAATTATCATGCCACGTTTCAAAATAATCTTTAACAAATTTACTAATATTTAGAAAATTGTTAAGAGCTATTATCCTGTTACACAAGTCATAAAATTCAATTTTATAATGTATAAAATGCTCCAGGTTATATAATATGGAAACACTAATTCTGAAGAAATATTTTGGATTTCCAGTTGAAATGGCTCCGACTGCAAAGGGTTAATATTTTTATTAAACAACAATTTCATTTCTTATTTCTCCTTCCTTATTGAATTTGTTATTTTTTTCAGGCTATTCAAAATTCTTGCAATTTCTTTACCGAAACTTGATCGAACTTCGTCGAACGATATTTAAACATTTCGCTCGGATTCAGACTCTTTTGGCCGGTGCTAAGAGGGTTGAATATATTAAAACACCCATTTCCAATGGTTACCACTATAGGACGTAGTATATACTATATATAATAGGTCATAGACGAGACGGTGAGACGCGGAACTTCGATACGGGAGAAACAATTGTTTCGATGGTTCGACGTTGGAACTGGACACGGTGAAATAACAATCGCGCGATCGCCTACGCGAAAAAAACGCGGAACTGCACCCCCTCTGCAACCGGTGCAACAAAGTACTAACTACCGACCGTCTATTGGCCGGTTGCGAAAGCAATTTCGGTTTTCATGCTAGCTATTTATTTGGAAAAAAAAGCGAAAATTATTTTTGCATAGAGAGGCGATACTGCTTGAATGCGGGAAATAAAAAAGCGATAGGATGAAATGCAAACTAAACACCCCGTCGGATTTAACGTCGAAAGGACAAATCCGAAATATTCTGAAACCATTTTGGCAGATGGACAATTGTTTACAGAAATATAACTGCGATTTAAAGGATTGATATTATAATTACTCAGTCAACGCGGTATTAAACAACGAGGAGAGTGGAAAATATTATAGGACAACTATTTAGACATTATTTCTTTTACTAGGAATTCCATACCTCACGCATTAGTATCATCTCTTACTCCAATGAGGAAAATGCATAATTACTGTTATGGCAGCATTAGCACTTACAACGCGGTTGCAATTGAAGCAATAAATACCAGAAGCGCGCGAGTTTACGTTTGGCGCGTACTGTTGAATAAATAGTTACCTAATATTGATAAAAGCTATGTGTACAAATAATTATTAGAGAGAAAGTTGAGCGCAAGATGATAATGAAACGAAGAAGATAGTGAGTGCGTTGTTTTAGAATACAGGACGTAAATTGCTACAGCGAAAGCGTAAATGGAGTGTCGTAAAACAATAATGAAAGAGTTGCACCGACCATTTAGCATCAAGGAGAATCGGATATCAGTTGGAGAACGATTCGGGTATCAGATTTTTCACCTAATCGTCTAGATTAACCTACCACGGATCAGGAGAAAAAAAAATGACACCCTGTGGGGTTAATTATAGTTTAAATATTAACCATCTAAAATATATCGTGTGTCCCACGAATTTTTATTCATATATTATATTAACTAATTTCGCAAGTCCTACAATTTTTATACGCAACATTTCCTTACATTGTTCCAAATAACCAAGATATTTAAGTGGACCAAGTATAATAATGTTAATAAAGTTAATTCTTCGCATTAGGAGTACACCTTAGAACAACCCACCGCCGTTTTTCTAACGACACACTTCGCTAAAGCAAAGATTGGCGTATCGAAAATAAACGATCGCTTATTAATAACAAAACTCCGCATGGCTCGCGCGCGCCCCGCGACAAAATGCCGCAGATTTTAAAACCGACGGGATTAATACGAGCGGGGCAGATTCGCGGAGGGTTAAGGAAATCGAATCCCTTCGCTTCCAGCAAATCCATACCGCGTGCCCCGAAGAAGAAAAAAAAAGAGAAAGGAACGAGTTTCTCGGTGCCCGTAGGTGTACACGGCTGAACAACGCTAACGAAGCTCGGATCTGTCGTTCGCCGTGAAAAAAAGCTCGCAATAATAATTTATACGAGCGTGTCGGGCGCGCGCGGTGCTCGCAAGATTTTCGAGCGCGGCGGTCGGTCGCGCGCGCGCGGGTCAACGTTTCTTGAAATAGGTGTCGGGAGAAAAAAAATCGATGGCACCGCAGAGCCGACGGGCGACGGGGCCACGCACAACGCGGGGGCTCGATACAATTACGCAGTCCCAGAGCAGCGGCGTTGCGGTAGTTTGCTCGCGGATCAGCTCGTTCTGTCCGAACGACCGCGGCCGGAACGTTAAAATTAAGCGATCCGGCGAGAGGCGAACGCGCGGCATTTGCCAGAAAAATTTCGGTGTCCGCGCCGCGGCATCGCGCGCACCGCGGCCGCCTCTCTCTCTCGCTCTCTCGCGCGCGCGCGTTGCCTCCTAATTGTGGCAGGAGAGCTCGTAGATTCGCTTGCTTTACGAGACGCGCGGAACGCGAGCGAGTCCGCTCGTAGATCCGCGCGTAACAGCGAGCGGGCTGCGTTCTGCGAGGATTTCGCTGAATTTTGGAGGACCGTTCGCGACGAGGCGAGATCGCTTCTCCGTTGGACCATGCTGTAATAGTATAGCGGGGAATGTTCGATTTGTCGCTGGGCATTGCGGATGAACGCGCGAAACCACCTTCGCGACCGAAGCTGTCCAAAGCTCGAGCCGAGAGACTCGTCGGCCAGCGGCGTAAAAATTGCTGCGAATAAACAGGTCTTTTAATAAGACCGTGCTTGTTCAAGCTCCGCGTGTTTTCACGTCCCAAGGAAATTCGGTGAAATTGCTTTCGAGGTCTTTGCGACTGCTCCTCGCAGAGTTTCCGGGACGGCGAACCGTCTCGGACCACGTCGATGGGACGAGAACCGTGCAGGTTCTCCCAGTAGCGAAGGATGACGGTTGCAGCGACCACCATTGTCGCGAAAACGTGACGCGAGGTGCGCTCGCTGCGACCGACGCTCCATGGTTCATTTTCTTATTTATTTATTTAATCGAACGAAGCTCCTTTGCAAAATGGCTGCGCAAAGCAAAGGGTAAAAGCTGGCGAAACAAAAACGTTCCATCCAACCGAGGTGGATTTTTAAAGGAGCGTCGTCGGAAGATTTGTGAATTAGACGCTGGTACGAATTATTTGGATGTTCCACGGTGTCTGTACGCGACCGGTCGGACGGTGTTTGACAAATGCGTATCCGTGGAACAGGGTCGCAATCGCGGCGACGTTGAAGTAGCAGGAACGTAATTGGGTCGAAAAGGAGCCGAAGAACACGGCGGGCGGTCCACGTCGTTGGCTCCAAGTTGGACGTTGGCTTGACAATGGTCGGTGTTCCCTCTGCGGCAGCGTCGCTATCGCGCACGCAATTATCGTCATCGACGACGGCGACGGCGACGCGTACACGTCGCGGTCCGCGAGGCATCCAGCCAGAAACTAGTTTCCTATTTACTCGGCGAGGCGGAGGGGGTTTCGGTGTCCGGGCGAGGGAGAGGCACACGGCGTCCGCCGTGTCTTTTAGATTCCGCGGGCCGATAGGTTTGTCTCGGGAGGCGGGAGGAAGTGTCCGCGGTGGAAAAAAGGCGGAACGATATCGGTAGGAGCCCTGTGTGCTCGTCGAGGAAAACGAGCGAGGGCCCTTTTATCGAAGCTGTCGCGGGGCGACGGGTCGGTCTCGGGTCTCGGGCTTATCGTAAACGCCGAAATAACGCCGCGGCTCCGAAAGGTGGCCAGGGTCTTTCTCTCTCTCCCTCTCTCTCTCTCGCTCTTGCTCGCTCGCTCGCTCACACTGGTGAACACCAGCACCTAGACCACCGCACCGCCAACGTCCATACGGATCTCTAGGGAGCTCCGCGATTATTCCGGGCGCAAATTTATTTTTATCAGGCTGTACCGGCCTGTTCTCGCTCAAGAGCCAGCGTTGCCGGATTAGAAGTTTTTCCGACGGGTTCGCACAGCGCGAAACTCCGTTCTCGCCGCCGCGCCGCGCCGCGGGAAGAAAATATTCCTCTTCGCCTCGTTAAAAAAAGACGAGCGGCCTTCCCTGTCTTCCTTTCTCACCCTCCTCCTCTTCCTCGCTCTCTCTTTCTCTCTACCTCTCTCTTCTACTCTCGGCCCGTCTCTCTCTCTCGTTCTCTCCGGAGCCGACTTTCCGTCTTCTCTCCTTTCCACCGAGCTTCGCATCGCGCCGTGGAAATTTCTCGGGGCGATACGTGTCTTTGGTATTTTCGTTCGACGCCGCGGTGCCGTCGGAACCTCGAAAAACGTCTCGCTCCTCCTCGCTTTCCGAGGCTCCCCCCCGGCACTCCTCCTCTCACCCTCCCCTCTCTTTCTCGCTCGTCTCTCCCGAGCCGACGTCATCTGGCAACCTTGTTGGCGAACCGAGCGCGAGACGCGTTCTCCGCGAGATCGTCCCGCGACCATTAAAAAACATGAAAAAATCATTTTTCGGCGGAGAGCGCCGCCCATCTATGCGGCCGTCAGCCGGCTTCTCGCACGATCGCGCCGCGAAAACAGCCAAACTTCCACCCCTGAGAAATCATCCTTCTAAGCAGTTCGGAGCTAAATGGAGAGGCCGCGAACCACCGCGATTCATATTTTATGAAAGTCTGACGCGTTTACCTCCTTAAAAATGGAAATGGGAAGCCGGAGCGCGAGCGCCGGAGCCCGGGTGGGGCGAACTCGTTAATACCCGAAAGCGTGCGCGCTGCCCTCGGGGGGCCAACTAACGTTGCCCTTGAGGGCGAACGATGCTGGAAAGGGGGGAGGCTGTCTGATGGTGCCTATATAGACGCCGGTAGAACGTTTCGTAGCACTTTCTGCGGTTAGAGTGCCTCGGAGGCGTGGTCACGTTGCTCTTCTTGCGTGGAGAGATTCGAAGGGCGTGGCGTTCTTGCTCTTGTAAGATTTTCTAGGATAGTTGTTTTTTTTGTATTAGATGTATAAAATCCATGCTGAAGGATGCTTCTCTTGCCCCTCGTGCGTGAACTATCTTAAATAGCACGATCTTGCGAAGCTTCGCTCATAAAGTGCCATAGGAGGCGTGGTTTCTTTGCAGCGTTTGTTTAAAATGCTGCTAGAGGCGTGACTTCTTAGCTCCCTTCGAGAAGAATTTTCTGAGGGTTACTTTTCCCCGTTGCTGATGTATAGAACGCTTTAAGGGGCGTGGCTTTCCTGCCCCTCGTGTTTAGACTTTGTCAGTAGAGCACGGTTTTGCGCCTCTTTTCATGTAAGTTCCACAGGAGGCGTGGTCTCTTTGCTTCCCTTGCCTAGAACTTTCTAGTATCGTTGACACCTTGCTCCTGACGTATAGAATGCACTTAGAGTCACTACTATTCTTACACTTTGAACATAAACTGTACGTAAAGTGCTCTAAAATACGCAGTTTCCTTGCTAGGTTTGTTTAAAATGCCACGAAAGGCGTGGCTTCTTAGCTTCTTTTATAATGAATTTTCTGAGGTTATTATTTCCTTGTTACTGAAGTATACAATGTTTTAAGAGGCGCGACTTCATTGTCTCTCGTTCTTAAATTGTATTTTAGAGCACAGTTTTCCGCCACCTTCCACATAGAGTTCTCCAGAGGCGTGGTTTCTCTGCTCTCTTTGCATAAAAGATTTTAGTATCATTGGTGCCTGCTCCTGACACACTGAATGCACTCAGAGACACAATCTTCTCCTCCGCTTGGTCCGTAAACTGTTGTAACAAGCATGGTTTTGCAAGTCTTAGCACATAAAGTGCTCTAAGAGGCGTGTCCTTCTTGCACCATCCGTTGATTGTGCCCCGAGGGGCGTGGTTTCTTCGCGGCTTCCAGGTAGAGCGTGATCCTAGGCGTGGTTTTCTCGCTCTTAAACGCGGCGAGCACAGAGAAAGACCTGTTATTCGCGCAGCCATATTTGGAGTGGCCCCCGGGACGCGGCTCGCGTCTGGCTCCCGACGTTGCGACTTCGATAGAGCAATCGAGGCACCGCGTTTGCTCACGGCATTTGCGAGCGTCGATACTATCTCTCTCTCTCGCCGTGAGATGCGCGTGAAATTTTCGTTTCTTCGGCGGCGCTCGCCGTAAGTTCCGAGAAACTTTCCGCAGGCTGGCCGTAGGAGCCGGTGCGTCGAGTACACGCCGATTGGATAAGGCGCGCGCGCGGAGAGTGCACACGCAAAGGGCGAGGTTCATCAGCGCCGTTTCATGTTCAGCGAACCCCGGTGCCTCGCGAGAGCCCGCGGAGAACGTGCGATCTCCTTGAGCGATCTCCTGACGCGTCGATCGACGGGGAATCCGCGCGCTGGTAACCAGCGACGGTTGCTCGATCCGCCGCGAGTCTTCTCTCGTTACGTAACCCCATTAACGCGTGCTCGAAGCGAGCGCGCCGCGCGCGGCTTGTAAAAATTGGATAACGATCGGGAGACAGACAGAGAGAGGGGGAGAGAGAGAGAGAGAGAGTCTCGAGTTGCCCCGATCGAGAACGCGACCTCATCTACACCGAACGGAATCATCGAACTGGCTCCGCGAGCTTTTCGAAATTTTGATCGGAGCTTCCGGGCAAGGACAAGCTCGAGGGGACCGGGGGAAGAGAGAGAAGGTCGAGGTCCGACCGCGATACGACGCGGATAGAAAGGATAGGAAATTTGAAATTTCACGAGGGTGCGGAATAATTCTCGGATTCGTGGAGGGAGCGCGGAGGGCGAGCGGAGCAGACGCGAGCAAACCAGCGAATCCTTTCGGCTGTTCCGTCCGAACAGAGCGAGACCGCTCGTAAATAGCCAGCCGCCACCGGAGGCGGTCGTAAGGGTTTCCCTTATCTACGTCAGCGTTTCTGCTCGCGCGATTACCTACGGTTTCCTTCGCGTACGGACCTGCCGAGCAGTTTCTCTTTCCCTTTTTTCCTGCCCTCTCTCTCTCTCTCTCTCCCTCCCACTCTCCCTCACTCTTACTCTGCCCTCTACCTCCTTTATTTTCCTTTCTTTTCTTTTCTTTCCTTCTGCCTCCCTTTTCTTCTCTTTTCGATAATCGTTCGCACAGAGAGTCGGTGCGCGGCACACAAGCACACCGGTGTCGGAGAATTCGCTCGCTCGTGCCCGCTCGGCGAGTTTCGGCCCCCGCCGAGCCGGCCGACGGTTTTCGCTCTTTCGACCTTTCCGTCTCGGCGGAGTCGATGCGAGGCGATGCGAGGCGAGGCGAGGCAAGGTGAGGCGAGCCGCAACGTCTGCGAGCGGAGAACACGTTCGTAAACACTGAGCTCACCGTTTCTCCTCGGTCTACTTTGCTACAACGTCGTTCGGCTGCTCCTGCCGCCGCTGCTGCTCTCGCGCCGCTTCCTTCCACGCCGCGATCGGCCTGTTTTGTCGCGGACTCACGCTTTGCAATCGATGCTTTGCACGCCCAACGACAACGCGCGATGCCACCTACGGCGATGCTATGGAGATTCCGGGCAACGATGGTCCAAGTCTCTCGTCGAAATTTATCATTTTTAATTTAAATGGAGTCAATTTAATTTTGGAATTTTAGTTATTTATTTTTTAGGACTGACACCCATATTTGCAATAATAGAACGAAAGTACTGTAATTAGGCTGATAGAGAATTCGTGGATCTGCGAATTAGGTAAATAGTTCATAGAAACTCGCCTACAGTTTTGTAACATTTACTGCGAATGTATTTTGTCATTGTTGTCATTGACAAGTTTTACACTCGATTGACGGACCTTTTTGACAAAAATAAAGCTGAATGAGTACAAGCTTAAGGCCGCCTATAATTATATTTATTTATATTTATAATCCCATCTTTGAGATACTCCCCAAGAACAATTCATTTTTCTAGAAATCTTAATAAATCATGAGAACATTTAAATTAATTGTCAGAAATTAGATAGTCGAGTCACAATATTTTTGTACTCCGGGTCTAAACCGACCCAAGTACCGCCGCTTGAGCGTAGTCTTACTCGGAGAAGTAGCCTTTCGGCTCTCAACGAACTAGCAACTTTTTTATTGCTTTTCCTATTTAACTCTTTCGCGAAGGGAAACGTAGTCCTACGTAATTTCAAAGTTTTTAGCTGAGTACTGGAAACAATAGTTTCACGCCGTAGTTTAAAAATTCTTCAACCGAACGCCGACGACGTAGTTTTACGTCATCTGAATTTAATGTTGCTGCAGATTCGTTTTACTGATTTCTAACGTTTAATTTTTTTAAACTCTGAATAAAGAAATTACTGTGATCGCACACTGAGATTTGATATTTTTTATGGTTGAATATTTAAAAATAGTAGAAGCTTCCTTTACAGATTCTTGGATAATTATTAATAATAATAATTCTATGGAAATTTATGTCATAAAAATATTATATAATTTATGATATAATATAATTTTTGGAAGAAGCAGCGTCGTCCGCTTAGAAAATAAATTAAAGCACGGAAATCTCTTCTACAGCGAATCTGCAATTTTTGCAAAACTCGTCAGGGAAATGTCTTCCGAGCGCCCGAGGGGTGTTCGGGATAAACCAATCAACGTTTATTAGATTTTCTGTTTAACAAATATCCGGCCGGGCACGCGGAAACTCGTTTTTATAACTCGTTTCACGGACGGATCGCGATAAATACCTAGACACGCGGGTTCTTGGTCAGCTGACAGAAAGACGACCGTCGGATCTCCGTGAAGAAAAAAAAGCGAGAAGAAAAAACAAACATTTCTCGCAGTGTTTACAAAAAAAAAAAAAAGGAGAAGCAACAGCCGTTAATTTTAACAAGCCCGATGCCTTCGAACGTTTTACGCTTTACGTACCTCTCCCCTCTCTCTCTCTCTCTCTCTTTTTCAAATCCGTGAAATCCGCATTGTCCGATTTTCGTGGCTCGCGCGCGCGCGCGCACACGCGTCGCGCGGGCATTTTCAGAAAAAGTCCGCGACTCCGGCGGAATTGTTTCCGCGACGTTAAAACGGTGAAAACACGAATCGGCGGAGGGGCGGAGGGGAGGAGGAGGAGGTTGGGGGGGGGGGGGGCGCTTTCAAAGACCCACCGTATCGTTTGCATTAACGGGAATATAATTTCCGGGGCCGGACCCTTGGGCGAAGCTTTTACGTTGCCGCTCGCTTGCAAATAATTGCTTTATCTGTGACCTGTTACTTTGCGCTCGCCAAAGGGTTTATTTAGCTGTTAATAACGCCGATAACAATTCGCGCAAATCGACGCAGGAGCGCCGCGACCGGCCTCCTCCTCTCTCCACCCCGCCGGAATCGCTCGGCCGCGGTGTAACGGATAGGTAGCAACGCGGGGGCCGGGTCAAACGCGACCCGGCCATTGTCGGGGGCCAAGGGGTTGATACTTAACCGGGGTAACAATTCGGAGTTTGTCGGACGCGAATCACGATCGCGCAAACGTACGCGCCGTCCTGTGTACGGGCGCCGGGCGACAGAGGCGCCGACATTGCCCCGAACCCGCTTCAAAGTAGCTAATTGTTATCGGGCGTTAATTGCTTCGGGCTATTGTGAACCGAAAGCCGACGCTTGTATCAAACGGAAACGAGATTCGTGGCCGATACCACGGCGAATCAAGAGCGAGAGGGAGAGAGAGAGAGAGAGATGGAGAGGAAGAGAGAGAGAGAGAGAAAGGTAGAGGGTATGCGAGAGCGAGAGCCGAAATATCGGCGAAGATGTTCGCCCCGATTCGCTGGAAATTGCATGCGGCCCGCGAAGAAACTCGTCGCCGCGTTTCCGGCGTCGATCGCCAATCGATGGTCCACGCGTGAACTTCCCCGCGACGAGAATTGTCCCACGAAAACGGGGTCTTCTTGCTCGAACTCGCTCTATTACGATTCTCTCACAGCCACTGGACATGTTTCATTAACGCAGACAGTTGTCCGGAGACTTCGAATAACGGGGCACCGATATTTTTAAAGCGCGCCGCGATCCGTCTGTACAGCCCGGGCAGATACGATGCATATTTAAGAACGCGAAGCTAGACACGCTCGGTATAGGAGAAACAGACACACCGACGTTAATAGCGTCGATTATTAATTCGCCGGCGCATCGGGATGAAAGAACTGAACGACGCGGGGCAGATGCTCAACGGCGGACGCTGTTGAATCGTTGATAACGCGACACGAATCGTTTTGTCGTTTGCCAAATTCCCGCTAATGGAATCACCGCAAATCAGATTAGCCGTCTAAAGACGGCCGAAAGCCGGTCTTCCCCCTCCCCGGTTGCCGAATTCTACGCGGCGATGAATTCTGCAACGGTGCTCTATTGGTGACGCGCCGTCATTTTTCGCGCGTCCCACGGATTATTTTCTGATTAGCTCTAAATGACGGCGACCGGTCTTGCGAGACCGCCGGAATTGGACGATTCTTGTTCGGCCTGTCGTTTCGCTTATCCAAAACCCGTGTCGAATGTGGGACATTTACAAATTAAAAATTGTGTTGTCTAATTGAACGAACTTATATTTTTAAGCAAACGAATTGAATTTTCCTTCTCATTTTGAATTCGCGATTACTTAGTTGCCAACCCAATATAATAGCAAACTCGCTACTGTAACTGCGAAATCTTTTAACAAAATCAAAATTATCTACCTCTATTGCAGAAAACAGTCTCGTACAGCAATATATACTGTACAAACTATATTACACTGTGCAGAAGTATACAGAACAAGCTCGATTATTCAAACGAGGCAGAATCACGTTTACGTTCGTATCACGGAACAGTTACATAATTAAATTGCAAGATTATCTTCTTATCGACTTCCATAGTAAATCATTTGGCGTACGAGCTACCTCAGACCGAGTCAACTCAACCGTGACACCTATTTGGACAATACAACAATTCTTGTGCCGCAGGACCGGATCGTCACGGTTCCATCACCCATGGACGAAATAAAAAAACAACGTAACAATATTTAACCACGTTCTCCCGATATCTTCACTTCGCTGCGCGCTTCGGAAAAACCCGCGCCGCAGAAAATTCACCATAAAAGTCCGCCTCGTTGACATAATAAATATTATCATTACTGCATACTTCGATTATTGTTCCACATTTTACAATTCGCGCGCCCGCGCGTCACAGCGATTACGAAGTAAAAAAAAAAGGAGGAGCTCGCGCTAGCAACGTTGTAAAAAAAAGAGTCGTGGCTCGTTGGCGCGAAACGAGACGCGTACGCGAGGCGCGATAGCAAGCCGTCGAGTGAGTCATGCTTGATTATCGAATCGCGAAAACATCGAACGAAGACGCCGGCGGTCTACCGTCGCGTCGAGCGATCGCGCGATCTCGCGATCGTGCGATCGCGTGGCGTCGCCGCGCCGATCTGATTCGATCCGCGCAGCCAAAGCACCGCGCGAGCGCTCGTCGCGTTGTTTAGAAGCGTCGAGAGTTTTATCTAAGAGCGAGTAGTAACGCGCGAGTAACGTCGAATAACGCCGCGAAATTTCACGGCGAACCGGTTTTCGGCTGCGATCGGCGAAGGACGAGGAGGCACACAGCTCGCGCGAGCGCGCGCGCGCGGCCGACTCTCCGCGAACACGCGGCGGACGGAGAGAGCAGACGCGCGCGTTCTTATTAAGACCGCAATTAGGCCGTATTACCGAATTACGTTACAATTGAGAATAACGAGCGCGCGCCCGCGATAATAAATTACAACGGCTCGCGTAATCATTACCTCGGAGTTTCGTGTAACAGGCTCCCTATCGGTTTACGTTCGACTTTAATTGCACCGCGGTACGACGCCGCGCGCCCGCTCCTCGCCTCGCCCCCCCCCCCCCCGGTCCGCCGCTTTTTCCTACCCGCGCCGCGCCTCATCGCCGCGGCCAGACCGCGCGCCATAACGATCGAAATAATTAAACGTACTTTTACTAAATTATTATTAATATTACCGCTGTATTATTATTCGTTCCGCTCTAACAACGATACGAGCATCGCGCGAGCGCGAGCGCGCGCGCTGGCGACTTCTGCGGACGACGCAAGCCGCCGCCGCGCGGCCCATCCCGGCTGGCAATGTCAATAGCCAGTGCCGTATTTACAATTTCCGACGGCGCGCTGCAGGTGATTCCTCGCGCGAAATTAAACGGGAAACGGGGAACGATGCTCGACCGTTCGACTTCGTTCCGAAACATCGCCGGTACCGCCGTCACCGTGGTGTGTGCATGGCCGACCGCCGTATTCACTTCGGCCGAGCACCGTCGCTCCCGCGTGTACTCAAGATGCGAATTTGCTGAGAAGTGGACATTTTGTCCAATCGTCTCGTGATTACGTCACAAGTGAAACGAATCACTAGGCTGACGATTTTTATGCAAAATAATAATGGTAGTATTTGATCGACAGGAGCGTATTCCCGTGTTAGAATAGTATGGCATTAAATTGCACGAGTGGCGAATTAAAATAAATTATTAGTTTAATCAGTTATCGCTTTAAAAAAAAATGTTTATTTCTTTTACTAATAATTTTAATTGTTGTCGATAATACAGGGTGGTTAATACAGCCGAAAAAAGAGACGTTCTACGTAAAAAGAAGTGCGAAAAAAGGGAGTAAGATTTTTCCATTTAAGGCTGAGTTTTCGAGGGAAATATAGTACAATAGAAAGTAGAATCGCTATGTCATCGCCAGACGGTCAATTTATTCCTAACAAATAGGAGACGTAGAAATAACTATTATTTTTCGAAATAATTTGTCCCGAAAACGAAAACGTAAAGCGTAAACTATTATTCTACACTTTTGTCTTATTCCTGTAGGTAGAATTTCCCCTTTGCCGATTGCAGCGCAGTATTATCGATCACCCTATATTTCCAAGCCGTTTAAACGTTCTTGCTATCCTGCACTCGATCTACTAATTTTCCTCGTAAATGCACAAAATCCCGCGGCCTAGTCATTACCGGTTCGAAGCAATCGCACGCGAGCCAATTTTTTGGGGGACTCGCGCGCCTCCAGTCGGACGGGAGGGGGACGCGCGCGCACCGCCTTTTACCATCGAAAAACCATTTGCAACATATTTCCTTCTCATGCAAATATTGTGCACGCGCCCGCATATCAACCCGATAATAATACGGCGAAACGTATGGCAGTACCTGTCCCGCATACAATGCGTTAATAATTTCCCGGCTCGACATTGAATAGTTTTGTGAATCGTTACGATTCGACAGCCGGAACACCCAAGGCGACTCGGTATCTGAACAATACAGCAAAGTAGCAGTAATTATTACGTTCCGGCATTATCGTGATAGTTGCAAGCTCGTGGCGATGACGCGCGTGTTTTTCATTTCCACGTTTCCGAAGGTGATCCGACACGACGCGAGCGAAATTCTTTTCGCGCTTGATCCGGGAAAATGATTCAGAGCTTCCGTCCTTGTTATAATTGCAACCATAATTGTAACATATTTAATATTTCATGCACGATTTATCTATTAGACAAAGCATAGTATTTTTGCTTCATTGTCTACCGCGATCATTTTAGAAACAGCGAGGCTGGCCAACTTCGACGTAATATTTAAAAAAAATCATGCCATTTCATTTCATAATATTCGTGATGATCTTTTAAGCAAGCCGTTGTTTTATTTCAGAATCATTCGAAACAATTATTCGAGACAATTGTGAGATGATTTCAGATAATTGTGAAATTATTCCGTATAATTGTGAGATTATTTCAGAAAATTATGAAATTATTTCAAACAATTATGAAATTATTTCAGATAATTATGAAATTCTTCCCGGTGATTATACGGTGAACTGATTATTAGCCCCGAGTCTGGTTTCCTCATTGACATCTCTGCGAGATAAAAGGAACGGATCTGACAATGTTAAGCGATTATCCGATAGCAAGAACGATCATTTCTTTTCCTGACAATATTATAACAGACACAGGTGAAAATCCATAAAGGTCAAACTTCTTCAGCGAAGACTGTATAATATTCCGTACAGTATAATATATTATAGTATACTATATTATAGTACAGTAAATTTCGTCGCATTTGAAATGAAAGAATAACGAAATAATTAACGAAACCGCTGTTACCTCAAAACGCGTCGACGCGATTTCAATTGTTAAACAACGGCCGTCGATAGCAACGACACCAAATAAATAATTACAACCGTTACTATCCAATTTCCTTTCCAAATAAAATTTTCCCAGGCCCGGCAACGGCGTAGGAAGTCGAAAGTCCGCGCGGGCAAATGAATTCGCCGGCGTGCACGGCGTTCCGAACTATTTCCGTTCGATTCCGGTAATAAAACATTTCGACGATCGACTTTACGCCTTTACGCGATGAGACTTCTTTCGGGCGAGAAATCAAATGCAGCGCGCGGCGGAGCGGTTCTCGAAGGCAGAGGCCCCGATCGCCGCGAGCAAACACTTGTTTCCCTCGATTTCGAAGAGCTCTCTCGCGCGCGCGGAGTCTCTGGCAGAGGTGGTCTCGGCAGCGGTTGCCTGGCATAGCATCGCGCAGAGAGAGAGAGAGAGAGAGAGAGAGAGAGAGAGCCTCGCACAAGTCCGGCACCAACACCGTCGTCGTCTCCTATCCGTACGGTTCTCTCTTCGAGTCAGACGCGCTTCGAGGTTATCGCATAATGGCGCGTCAGACGCAGCCGACGCACATGCATGCACGCAGCCGTGTACAGGAAACAAGCGGCGTCGAACGTGTGCACGCGGCGTTCTCGCGCCCTCTCTGTGTGTATGTATATGTGTGCGTGTGCGCGCACACGGAGCCGCGGCACTATGAAGCGTATGCACGCGCGTGCATATGCATGCATATGGATAGAATACATCAACACAGTATCCACCTACTTTGAAAACTGGGAACTAAAGCTCAACCCAATCAAAACTAAAGCCATATGCTTCCCAAGAAAAGGTTCTGCACCCATCAACACCCCATTATTCGTGGATGGACACCCAGTACCATGGTCCACCCAGGTCACATACCTAGGAATAGTTTTCGATCACAAACTCAGCTGGACTACAGCAGTACTCGACAGGATAAATAAAGCCAAAAAAGCAGCAGCTTCCATACACTCCCTCATATCACGTGGCTCGAAAATAAAACAACGTCTCAGGCTCATACTTTACAATACCTGTCTCAGGCCGGTACTCACCTACGGTGCACATATCTGGTGCACCGCCCCCAGATCCACTCTTAAGAACCTTCAAATTTATCAAAATAAATTACTCAAAATAATTACAGACAAACCTCCAAGATATCACACAAACCAACTTCACCTTGAAACCAACATGGAACTTATTTCGACGCACATTGTTGCACTCATCTCCAGATACAACGTCTGCCAACATTCTAACCCACTCATCCGAGTCACCGGTCTCTACGATCGAAACAGAATTCCCTACAAAATTAAAACCAAGTTTCCAATGGACATCACTAACCTAAAAATAACGCGACCATCTACCATATCACCACACTCCTTTACTGACCACCCTAACCTCACTTTTAGTCTCTAACAACTCATGGAACATAAAATCACACTAGGGGTTTTCTTTGAAAATTTTTTCCCCACGCCAACTTAACGACATCCACAACCTAACACCCCATGAAGGTAATGCCAAAACCCCACATTCCTCAATCCCAAACGGTAAGAGGGCCATCGCTCTCAGGCACGTTCTACCCAAACAACAACACATATAAATGATTAAAAAAAAAAAAAAAAAAAAAAGCATATGCATGCATATGGATAGGCCCGAGAGCGCGCAACAATTCCGCTGCGCCGCGCCGCGCCGATCGCATGTCAAAGAATACGAGCGAACGCGCACGGCGAACGAAAAAACCGCGACGCTTCGTCGCCTCGGAATCGAATTTTCACCTGGCCCTTGTCGCGATGCTTTCCGAGGATCGCGAAACGGCTCGCGCGATACCCCCTCCCCCCACCGGTTCTCTCCCGTTTCCTGCGCGCGGACGCTACTCCTCGGCACCCGTACCCCCCCCCCCCCCCTCCTCCCCCGTCGTCCGCCGCCCGTAATTATAGCGGCGTCCGCGGCCGTATGCCTAAAGTCTCGATCCAGGAATGCACCGAGCTATTCCCGGTATTCCTCGGGAGTTCTCGTTTCGGACGTCCACCCGTTTAACCTATTTATCAATGGATATCTCTGCCGCTATTCCGACTCTGTGGATTCTTACTATGCGATGATTAGAGTCTGCGATCTGCGGAGGCCTCGGCCCTCCAGAACCCCATCGATTCGGAAACACCGCGAACGGTGCTATCCGAGTCATCCTCGGGTTAAGGACCAAGATAATCCGATTTAAACGGAGGGAAAACCATCCTTTCGCCGCTATGCACCTCTCTCGTCGTGGGCCGTGGCCACTCTATGGCCGGCCGGTTACCGTGGAGCAGTCGGTTACCGTGGGCTTTTGTCTATTCTCGAGCATAATTTACTTCTCGATCGTGTCGCATGCTATTTTTCTATTTCGATTCATGTGGTAATGTATTTGTTAAAATCAAGTACATGACGAACAGGAGTTTTTATACTCGCGTGATTGTTTTTACGTCATCAGTGATACGAAGTGTCAACGACCCGTATACGAATAAATTATTATTATTAGTATTGTTGACCGCAGTTGGTCTCCAAACAACTGCGCGTGTGCCACAATTTGTGCATTCGCTAAACACTGTGTTTTTTTAAAGCTAACCCTGAGCGAGGCGTTTCGAAGTCGATAGTCGCGGAGTCGTCAGCATCGATTAGGCGAATTACCCGTGTCGTGCATTTTTAGGAGATAGAAGACTGGCGTTTAAACGGTTCTCAAAAGGTTTCCAAGTATAATTAAGCGGAATTACCTCCTGCTTGGCAGTGGGCGTGCTGCTAACAAACCGGGGACCTTGCCAGAACAAGAAGACGATTTGTTATACGAATTTTGTAAACATATTGCTGGTGCAATGTTTCGAATATTTGGGCAACGAAATTAGTATCGAAAGCTAAAAGTTAACCCACTATGGGCCCATGTAGCTTCCAGGTTACAGAATATTATATCAACATTTCATATATAATAACATATGATATTCAACATTTTATATAAGGTCACGCATAAAAATTTGCCGCTTAAATCGCGATATCATTGAAAAAATAAATATACCCGCCAACGCTCACATATATTCAATATTTCAACACCAAGACGAAAGGACAAAAAAGCTCTAAATAATTTCCCCCGAAAAAAAACTATATACATCGTCTAGATTAAACAGTAAACTCGTCGCCGCGTAATTTTCGCGACACACGTCGAGTACAAAACTTCTCGAAACTCTCCCGAAACAGCGAATTGGTTAAAAACATTGCCCCGATTTCATGGAATTATCGAGGTCGCCGATCGGTACGTTAAAGAAGCAAAAACGCGGGCCACTATTTCAGAACGCGGCAACGATAAATAAACAAATACGTGGCACGCAAACGGCTGCTCATCCAGACGGCAACAACAACGAGGCTCGAGTCCCGCAGGAACATTTCCCCGTCGATTTCCAAAACGAATGTAGCCCCGGATCGACGCCACGGGGGTTGAAAAAGCGGTCGCGGCGCGCGCGCGCGCGAGGACAGAAAGTTTCCGCGCGCCGTCTAGGAAGTCTAGTTTCTCTCGGCTGGCCCGAGACCGTAGCGAGCTAATAATCGATAACGCTCGCCGCCTATTACCGCCGCGAATAATCTCTCAATCGTCGATCGACGCGCGTCCGACGGTATTTACGACGCGTCCACGTCGAACCCACGGGCGGAGTCGGGGCCCGGCTCGCGCCGTCCGTATCTGGGCGGGTAACGATGGCACTTACTGTTGCGGATCCAGTCGTTAGCCGGGGAGCGCGCGGCCGCGGGAGCGCAACTTTTCTCATAAATCTGGCGCGCGTTTAAAGCACAAAAGCTGCCGGAATCTCGGGGCACAAAGTTTCGCGCCGGCGCGGCCCGACCCGTTTCTAACCGCGCGTAATCTTGGCCCTTTTTCTCGGCGGGATCGCGGAACCACGCGTCCGGGTTCGAAATTTTGCAAACAAGGCGAACGCGAGTCTCGTTTACATACCGTTCGTTACACGTCAATGGGTTTTCGGTCTTCCTCTCTAGCGATTATTTCTCCAATTAGCCCCAATTAGGAGATACTTTCAGACGTAGGTAGCCGCGGTGCTGGCATAAACGAATGCCGGTTTGCATAATGATTCGTTTGAAAGCAAACGTTCTACCTGGATATTTCGTTCCGTAGCGGTTCTGTGCACGCAGGTATTTCAAATAATGCGGTATATATATATACATAGAGAGAGAGGGGGGGGGGGGGGGGGGGGGCGTGATTAACCCGGCCAAGTAGAAGTGACGCGAAACGCTCGGAACAGAGTTACTTAGCCACGGTGACAGACTTAATCTTCGCCGACGTCGCAAGATCCGATGACCCGCACCGACATCGATTATGTTAAAATCGCGAAAGACGCGACCCGGGGAGGAATTTTCTGTTTCTCGCCGCGGAGCGCGCGATTCGCCGCCGGCCGTCTATCGCAACACGATAGTGCCACCGACATTTTTCAGTTCCCGCTAATATTTCTCCCGGTTTAACGCTTCGACTGCCACGCGATAAGCCCGCGCGCAATCGCATAAAATTAGTGAAATTTATTCGGTCAAATTGAAATTGGAATGTCGAGTCGCATGACATCGACTATTCCTTTTTTTGTTTTATTTTTTTTTGCCAACATTCCTACGCTCTGTGCGATCCAATTAATGCGGAAAAATATAATACGCCGCCGTGAAAAATAAATCTCCAAATCTGAGCAAATAATTCCGCGAATACGCGTCGGCCTGTTATGATGAATTTGCAGTTTCTCAGTTTTTTGTTTAACCCTTTGCGCTCGGAGACTATTTTAACTTTAAAGCGAAGACTTTGATTTCAAGCATATTAGTTTATGTTCATTAGGTTATTTATTGAATATTATTTAGTATATACTTAGAGGACGTCTCTTAATTGACAATTTATCGACTGCAAATTTAACAATGCGAAGATTACCTTAAAAATAATGTAACAATTACCAGCGTCGCCGCTCAAGTGCAAAGGGTTAATAATAACGTCGGTAATAAGAACTTTATTTATCGACAGGAGGAATGCTTTGTCGCAGCAAAAGTAATGATAACAGCATGAGCGCGAGGTCGGATAAGATACGAAAAGTTTAAGCTAAAGAGAAACTTATTAAATATAAAAAGCTCGAGAGAGAGAGAGAGAAAAAGAAAGGAATGCGTATGAAACGTAATTTGATTATGTGAGCGGAGATGGAGGCGCCCGGCGAACAGCATTTGCGGCGGCGAGCTTGGAGGAAGCATTGGAGTTAGAAAAGAAATCTGGTTTTCATTCTAGTTTCTAGCTTTTAGGCATTTATTATAGAAATGTATACGTCAAATAAGAATATAGAGAATAGTTAAAAGGAATAAATAAAATATATATATAATAAAAAATATGTTACGGTTCCGGAGGATCAGAAAGCTGGCGGAATATTCAAAGCGATCGAGTTACCCCGTTCACCCCGTATATTGCTTTAGGGCTCCGGCGTGTCTAGAAAAATGGATTAGCCGGGAAGTTGCCGGAATCGAGAAGTTCGCGAGACCGCAATTAGCGAGGAGGAGGAGGTGGAGGTGGGGGAGCCGTTGTGCGAGTTCTGCCGGTGGAATCTTGGCGGACGTAAACTCGAGCGACGCCGGCCAACTCGACGGGGAGGGGGGATACGATCTCTCCGATTCCCGGTGTTCGACTCTCTCGGTCGAAATGTTTTGATCGGCGCGATTCCCGGTGGCCGCGAACTATCGCGATATCATCCCCTTCCCCCACTCCGGAAGTTTCGCGCAGTTCGGTTCTTTTCGGAGGAGCGCGAACGGAATCCGGGGGGGGGGGGGGTGGTTCCCGGCGACAGCTACCCGAGAAACCCGGTGTGTCCCGAGAAACCGTGCCCGAAGGATCCCCGGGTCTCTACACCCGTTTACATCCAGACAGGTTTCCCGAATATTTCGAGGAGCTATCTCTGTCGTTGTAACTCCGTAAGCAGGGATTTGCTTGACGCGGAGCCCAAGTACCAACAAGGGGGTTCCGAAACTTTCTGGAATTCGGCGAGAAACTGGAAAGTTCGGGAAACACGCTTCCCTCGGTCGGTCGCGGGGGCCGCTTCTCCCGCGCCCTGCCGCGCGCGCCGCCCCCCCCCCCCCGCCGCGCGGAGCGTAGAGCGAGTTCAAGAATTTTCGGAGGTGGTTGTTGACAAGTTTCGGAAAGTCGCTCATGAATATCTTCGACCGGTACGCGCGCGCACACGGCTGGCCAACTTTGACGGGTTGGATGCCCTTCAGGCATCCACGCTATGCGTTCGCCACATTCGTCGTCGCAACCGTGCCGCATCACGCTTCTTTCTTGCCGACGACCTTACGCTTCCAAAACACTTTCCGGATCGCGAGAACCGATCCGGCGATCCGAGCCGCTTGGCGCATGGTAACGAAAATATTGTGGGGCATGGGACAAGGGCGTTTCGGTTATGCGATAGTCGGATCGAGTGAGGTGTAAAAAAAGAGTGTTTGAACCGTGAGACTGTTCCTCGAAATGAGAGTGCACGTGCGTACGAATCGGTGATTGAATGTGGTCGTGTATGAGTGAGATTTAAGAAAGCAAGAGTGTCGCTAGAAAAGTTTTCCCAGTTGCGTGAGAGCGTCGAGAGAAGACGAATGGAGTGAAGACGAACCGTGAGATATTTGCGAGAGACTTGTGTGTAAAGACTGTATTCTATTTCATTATCTTGTTTTTCCCCTTTTCTGTTGTTAAATATTTTGTTAAAATAACTGTGGTTGACCCTTTGTCGTCGAAAATCCCTACAATATTAGGTCGCATTTTTAAACGAGATATTTTTCTTAGAATTGGTACAAGTGGCTACGATATTTCTCAGACGATAGGGGTAAAATTAGGGTAAAATTTGAAAATAAATATTCTAGTTACGATTTAGTAAACTAAACCCTCTGTCAATTAAAACATAGATCAAGTATTTTAGTCTAATACCTATAAAAATTATTCTGTTTTAAATGGTATTATAATATTGTCATTAGCAAATGTTACAGGCATCCGCTGCACTGCGAGTCGTTCTAAGAGCCACGTGATTGTAATAGGTCGCCCATTAATTCGTGCGGTGTTAATTTCCACTCAAATTTCCCGCATAGTAATTACTTAATAGTGGCGGTGGCTTATAAGTCATTCGATAGCTTCGCTTTTCTCCTGCTGCATAATTCTTTAATTATTTGCTCCGTGCGAGTAATAAACTGAGTAGACTTTAATAATAATATAAAAATTCTACACGTATAAATGAATTTCTAATAGATTGATTAATTTTTTGGCGACCACCGGAGGGTTAACAAAAATGTTACAGTTTTTTTCCAACGCGGCGAATTAATATCACTTTATTACGAATTTATGGAAACGGACTCATGGACCGGCCCAATAATTACTTAGCAGATTTCAGCGTGTAGTCTTCGCCGTGATTACGGCTCGATGTTGAGACAAGGATTTTAATTTAATTTAATTTATTTGTTGTGTAAACGGACCGTTTGTTACAGGAAGTGTAATAATACCGAGTACACTGGTACGATGGTATGATAACGATATATAAGAAGAATAATGATGGTGATATCTAGACTGCGCATTTTTATGCA
Organism: Augochlora pura; assembly: GCF_028453695.1. Classification (NCBI taxonomy): domain Eukaryota; kingdom Metazoa; phylum Arthropoda; class Insecta; order Hymenoptera; family Halictidae; genus Augochlora; species Augochlora pura. The sequence goes on from NC_135781.1 coordinate 3,544,262, forward strand.
AAATAAAAGTTCTGTAGCTCGGATGCGACGAATCGAAATGAAACGAATCATCGTATTCTCTCTCCGATAATTATTTATCTTAATTTACCAGCTGTGATACAGTTAGAAAGACTTTACTATAACTAGTACAATTGATGTACAAATTATTCAAAAATTTCGTTTTCTAATAAACTATTACACACAACTGCAAAAGAACTATTTCTCAACCAGACAAATAATACAATTCAATAAGCGAAAACTCAAACAACAAACTAACAAAATATTTACAAAAATACGACCGCACTATACAATAAATTCACATTCCCTAACACCGCACATTAATCCAGCACCAAAAACCGTGTGCATCGTGAAAACGACTGTCGAGATAACCCAACGCATCCCTTCTACCTGTATGAAAGATACAGGCGAAGCCGAACTTTCTACCTTCTGGTAAAAATCGTACCAAAAGAAGCAAACTTCGGTTACATGTTCAGCCCTCCTTATTTTCGTAGACCGCTAGCAACTTCTCGGACTTGGACCCCGGAGTGGCTCCTGCTCCTATCTCGCACGACTTATTCATTTATTCATTTATTTATTTGAGCAGCTCCCGGTTACAGATCGTAGAAGTAGAACGATAAAAATGTTGCAGCGAGGAAGAGCAACGTGGAAAGGGCGACGTTAAAGGGTCTGCCGGCGATTCTCGGATAGCGAGTCCTTTGACACAATTTCTGTCGAAGGTTCTGCGAACCCGTTACCCCCCCCCCCCCTCCGCCGTCTCCCCTCCCCCACGTCTCCATGACTTCACGAAACCAGTTTCTATTGGTAAATATGGAGCGCGTAATTTAGATTATAATAATCCAAAGTCTGCCTGCAAGAACTATCAGATCGAATGACGTCTTCTAGAGTATAGCTTGTACTTCGACTTACAATATTCGAACTTCGTTTAAACAAATGTTAACGACTTAACGAGCTTTTGATTATTTCATAAACGAACAAGGAACGAGCCAATCTCAGAGCACAGTTGATAGAATTCTTAGAGGAGACCGTACCGCGAAAAATGACGTAGCAACAATTTATGATACAACCGATCGTAAATCAGTAAAATATAAAACTGAAGACCAGTCTCCGGTCCCTCGTTTCCTGGAAATTGTGGACTAACAGCATGGTATCATTTTTATCAATAAAGAACACGCGTTTACTTTACTTCTACGAGGTTAACATAGATATGGAAACCGGTTCCACGCATTTCTCCGTGGCATCTTCTGACCAGCGGACAGCAAAACTGTGTCAAAATGTATGACATGCGAATGTTCGCCGCTGAAACTTCGTGAAGTCTTTCCGAACAATTATTTGGTCCCGAGAGTTATTTAAATTATATTGATACCAAACTAATATTTTTGGTATCGAGAGAACGTTCCCCAGCCTGTTAGACGAAACCGTGCATCCAGACCCTGGTTGTTTACGCGACGCGACCAGTTTCATCCCCTCCCGATATCGCTGCTCATTCGGTTCGCGTCATTCTTTCGCTTCCGCCTGGATATGCCGAGCAATTTTCGCAGCGCGTCTTCCGCCGTCTGTTCGCTTTGAAAAATTCATCGGTGTTCGCAAAGGAGCACGGCAGAGAAAGAGATAGAGAGAGAAAGAGATAGAGGACGGCGGGACGGAGCGACGCGCTCGTTTGCCGGGGTACCGTTCCGCCGCTGCAAAATTCAAACCTCGGAAGAACGGCGTTCAGCGCGCGCCGATCCGATGTTATTAATAGGCGCGGGGCGAGGACCAACAGGTACGAAACGCGGCAAAGGCATAGCAGACGCGGGAGAAGAGATCGTTAACGTTTCACTCGCCCTCCTCTCTGCGCCGTTGTTGCGCTCCGCTCCTCTCCGGCTCCGGCTACGGCGCTCGCGAGAGCTTTTCGGTATTTCGGACGGCGTCGCGCCGCGGCCTAGAAAAACGTTTTACGTAATCCGGCCGCGAAAAAGCGTGGGAGAGAGTGTGCTCTTAATTCGCGGACCAGCTTTTTTTTTCCACCGAAAGATCGCGGTCTCTCGATTAGCGGGCCGTGTATTTTCGAGGAGATTAATCGCGGCCGCCGCCGCCGCCGCGCCCGCTCACGCGGGGGTCCCATAATTGCGATTTTTCTCGGGCGAAGAGCCTCCCATCGGTATGTACTTTTCATTAACCGAACTCGCCGGCAGCGGCGAACCGTTTCCGTTAAATCCGTCGGTCGCGCGCCGACTGAAAACGAGTCGCGTTACGTCTGACCGACTTATCCGCGCGGATGCTACGCTCTCTGTCTCTCTTGTTATCTCTATTTCTTTCTTTCCTTTTCTCTTTCGCTCTCTTTCTTTCCTTCCTTCTCTCTTCTACTTTCTTTCTTTCTTTCTCTCTTCCTTTCTCTCTCTCTCTCGTTCTCTCTCTTTCTCTCCGAAATATCAGCAGTTGCCGCGAGATATATGGTCGCGGTACGCTCTGCCAGGGTGCTTCGGTCGACGTTAATATCGCGGCCAAGCGCGATCCCCGTCAAAACAACTCCAGACGGACGCTGCGATCCTTCTTCCCACGATTCCCGATCCTTTTTCGTTCCAGCCGCGACCGTGAAAACCGCGGCCGCGAGAACGCGTACAGCCCCTCGAGTACTCCTCCGTCGTGATGGGCCCGTTATTTTCGACGCCGCGTTTCCTTCTTGCGGTTTATCCTTTATTTCTGGCTTAATTTGATTCAATTGGACACCGCATCTACCGAGACGCTCTTTATGTAGAAGACTCGTTTTATTTACTTAGTTTTGAAATTGCTGGAATTACGACGATAATTTCAGCTCGGATCGAATATGATCGAAGAAATTTCTTGATCGAAGTGGACATTTTAATAAATATAGCGAATGGTATAAATAAATATAAATATAAATAAATACGGGTTTTTCTTAGTTATTAAAAAGGACACGCTTGTTACCGTTTAATATTCGGTAGAAGGTTTAGCGTTAATTTCGTTTGTTATAATTGATTTATATATACGTGTAAACGCACATTTTTACAGTAATTAATTCTGGTATAATTAAAAATTGTTTAAAGTTGAAAATAGTAATACCGACAAAGAATTAGTACATCAACGGCTTAGGTAAACAGTTTATGTAAATTTTATTAAAATAAGTAATAATTAATAAAATATAATTAATAAAATCGTCCGCATCAGTTGCAAGACGTAAAAGCCAATTCACAAGTAATTCTCCTTCTTAAATAATTTCAACTTTAAATAATTCTAATTTAAATACGTCCATATAGCTTTTTCATATCTCCGTTTTTTTAGATCGCTTTTTAAATCTCACGCTTACTCATCTTTGCCGTGAACGCATAAAATCCGCTGTCTAGCGATAAGATTGACACATTTGCATCCTAGCGTCACCGATTCATAATTCCCCGTGTGTCACGTGACCTGATTCACCGTTCCCTCTGTCATTCAACTTAAGTCACGCTTTTGTTATACGAAAATGAATTTCTATATAAATTATTAGCTCGTAAATAGATGATATCTTATCTATAGACTATTATTATCTATCGTTTATAAATCGATAAATAAAGTGGTGCGTCCTTTACCTCGGAAATTCGCAATAGTTTCCGAACTCTTGCCTTGTACGATCGCCAGAAGGAGTCTAATTAATCGACACCTTTCCCGCAACTACCTCGAAACCCAGGTAGATAGCCCCGCCAGGATGAAACGCCCTCTCCGCCGCCGCTTCCAAAACCGCCAAATTCATCCCTCGTTTTCCCCAACTTCATTCATCTCCCGATGTCGCGTCCACGCATTAATAGAACATTAGCGTCCCGGCCCGGGGTTATGGCAACCACTTTCGCCCGGCAGTCTTACGCGTTCCGCAGGTTAAAGGTAGACCGCGGATTTTAAGCACACAGCGGGCAACGAAATTAAGCGAACGCTATTAAAATGGTATACATTTTTTAAAGATGGTCTCAATGAATTTTTCTGTAAATGTTAAACTAGTTCACTATAATACAATAACTGAATTTAATTTTAAATTATTAATTTTTAAATTTAATAGTTTCTAAAATTGACTAATTTACTGTTAGAGTTCACAAATTTTCACTTTAAATTTTACTATTACTTCGAATTAAAATTTTATTTATCTGGGCATGTAATAAACATTTAAAAAATGCGTTTGCTATATCTTGATAAAAATAGATAAGTGAAATACAGCACTAGGAATATTTCTATATTATTTACGATCTTTTTTTAAATTATCACCTGTCTCCTGTTTTTTGTAATTGATAGAGACATTCTTTTATTTTGCATGAAGAGCTGCAATTTAGTTATAGGCGGCCGAAGAATTTCTTCGCTGCGGAGAAATTGCTTGGGAAACCGTTTGAACGGTGTTAACTAATTGTTAACCATAATGTCGGTATAATTTCGCTATGACCTTTGCGCGACTATATATTATCATGGAGAGTCAGACTCGTGACGAAAATTTCGAACGGAATTCCACCGACCACGAATGTTATTCTCTCCCATCGAATCGATATTATTTGCCGTCAATATTTAACCGTTTCAATAAATACAGGCACACGATAAATATAAATTTTTCGTTCCTGCTAGAAAGTTCTCTCTAGACTGCGGATTTTCGTGCGAAACAAAAATCGTCGAACTTGACGACAAGAAATGTAAGTTGAATAAAAATGTCCGCCCTCTTTTAGGAATTTAGGCATAGTATCATATAACGCAATATGTAATATGATATAATATAATAATATTCTCCGATTCATTTCGTGTTTTAAGAGTTTTATTTTTGAGCTGGTTATTCGTTTAAAAAATGTATAAACTTTTCAGTTTGATCGTCACTTATAAGGAAGTATGCTACGTCTGGATATAAACAAAAGGCGTCGCATTTGAGCGCGTTAGAATTATAATGGTGCAAGTGATATTTAACAAAATTTCGACTCGTGTTTTAAAATGTAACCTACTCATGCCAAAATGTTCAAAAGATGACGAAAATAAATTATAAAGTCACTATGAATTAACTGAATTCTCGAGTTACTGCTGGTTAACTTAATTCTAAATTATGTCAGCAATAAATTTTGGTCAGTAAACAACAACGCTCCTTGTTTTACACGTTAAGTAAAATGTCATTTATACCACTACGATTTTAATCCACTCATTTGACATTGCACTACGATTGCATCACGACTTATACATTTAAATAAATGACCGAACTACTCAACGTATCCCTTAAATACATTTGTTAACAATAAAACTGTATAAAGAACAATAAAACTCTATAAAGCTAGCTAAACAATAAAACTAGCTAAAGAACAATAAAACTATATAAAAAACGTAATATTTTCAAACTAAACTGCATAAAACAATAAATATTAACAAAAATCAATACGCACGTTAAAATCAACAACAAACCCCGTTGCTCAGAGTAAAAAAAATACTCTCAACCTTTTCATTTGTCACACAACAGAAACCGGCTCCCGTAGCTCTAAAACGACGAAGTTTAAATTCCGAATCGAATAAAATTTCTGGACTCTGGCGAGATTTCCAAGTTCTCGAAAATGGCTGGTGGATCGCGAAGCGTTTGCCGATCGTTTCGGGCCCCGAGCGGAAGTCCTCGAGGGCTGGAAGCGCGGGCTGCCGGAGCCCACGAGTAGTCGCGGAATCGAGAAGCGTGACTGGCGAACTTTTGGCACGAGCCACGGTAAATGGTTTACTGGTGGCTACGCGAGAAATTGCGAGGCAACGCGAGGCGATACGAGGCAACGGGAGGTCGTGTCTGGGAGGGCGACGCGCTCTCTCTCGCTCTCTCTCTTAGCGCTCTCGCCTCTGGTCGCGCTGCTCTCGGCGCGGTGGCGCGCTCGCTCGTCCTTAACTCTCCCATCGCCCTCTCGCCGCCCTCTCCTCCGCTCGCCTGTTCCTCGGCCACCCTCCTCTCTCGGCCTCGCGTCGATGTAGGAGTCGCTTCAAAACTCGGTCAAAGTCTCGTCGCCGTGGCGTCTCGCTTTGGGGATTCGAAGGAAGGGTCGTTTCTCTTTCTCTCTCCCGGCCTCCTCCCTTTGTCCTCCTTTCCCGTCGCCCCGTATCTCCGGCTCCTCGCAAGCTCTTCCTTCGTTTTTCGTTCGCCCTCGCCCTCCGCGCGCACGCACCCGCCCCTTTTTCTCGCTCGAACGCGAACATACGACTTGGCTGACCCGTGAATCGTAACCGGACCGCCGAAGCGTCGGGTCCCAGCGTCCCGCCGGGTCCCCCACGGTCTCGTCTTTTAGGTCACACGGAGACGGCCCCGTTTCGCCGGCGATCTGGAGCGTGGAAGATTTTCGAGATCACCCCCCGGGAGCCGCGGGTGTCGCCGTTTCCGCGAGGAACCCGCCTTCGCTTCTTCCAGTCGTTTAAATCCGGCGACGGGAACGCCGCCGATCCGAAGGCGTGAACGACGATGATCGTTTCCCTTCGAGGACGGGCGAGAAGAAACGGCGGCTCCGCACGGACGATTTCGCGCCGCGAATCGCTCGAGAGAAGGGAACCGCACACCTCCGACGATGTCGGCTTCCTCTACCGGCGACGGCGGAAGGGGTGAAAAACTGCCGGCCGCGGCGAAGGGCGGCAGCGCGACAGAGAAATAGCGGAAAGAGAGAGGGTCGGTGAAAGAGAGAGGACGCGCGGCCGTGGTGGAAGAAAGTTTGCCTGGTCGTTGGCCGTTGATATTTCACCGGGTCGCGGCGGCGCGGCCGCTTGTTACGCGGGAGAGCGAGGGCGGCGCGACGGCCGAGATAAAGCGAGCCGCGGAGAACAGCCGGCTAAAGAGGAAAAAAAGTTTAAAGCGGTCGTCGGACAGAGATTCGATTTATTGACTTTCGAAGTCACTCTCCCTTTTTTTCGCGGAGGTCGAGGCAGGGGAAATCCGATGGGAAGCGCGAGCGCGCCGAGCGGAGGGGCTGGAAAAAAGCAGCGAAAAGTGTGGCGCGCGGCTCCACGCTCTGCTCCCGCGCCGTCCCTCCCCTCCCCTACCCCCCGCGTCTCGCCGCTCCGCTCTCTCGCCCCGGCTCTATCGGTCCAACGACCGAAGGTAGGTCAGGATCGCGAGGAGCGAGATGGATACAAATCATAAAATTTGATTGGACCCGACCTAGGCCGGGGGAGAGCACCGCAGCGGCGGCGGCAGTCCCGCGTGTGTGTGTGTGCGTGTCCCGTGCGTGCGTGCGCGCGCGAGAGAGAGCCGGGCCGATATATCGGCTCACTTCGCGTGTTCTCCGCGTGTTTTCCATTGATCGAGGACAGGAAGGGAACGGGAGGAAAAAAAAAAACGGGAGCGAAAAACTTGCGAGGGAATGGCGGCCCGCGCGGAAAGGGGCACGGGGCCAGGTTATCGCGCGCCGATTCATTCATTCATTTTTTCCCTTCTTTCGGCCCCCGGATAGATCCGCGTAACAGATTACGCGGAACTATGTCGACCCACCCACCCTCGTCCGCCTCCCGCCCTCCCCCCGCCATCAGAACTGTTTCGACGATTTCCACCGACCGGCTCCCCCCCTCCCCTCCCCTCCCCGCGCCGGCCCGGTCTACGCGCCAGCTGGGAAACTGCCGCCGCACGCCACTTGTTCCTTGGAAACCCGATCCTATTGCCGCCGCGAGTGCACAGTCATCGGGCGAATAACAGCGAACTTGATTCACCGTTCGCGAAAAATTGCCGGCGCTTCTGTCTGCCCGTCGATTATCCTGTTTACCGTGTTCACCCCGTTCACCATGCGTTTGCCCGTTAAATATCAAGCGGCACTCCGTTACGTGCGCGGAGACGCCGCGACAATTAGAACTTAACGCTTTGCGGTCGAAGCTTTTTTCATTGTATTTTAACCATATTTTCTGATCCCCGGTATTTCTATTTTATATAATTTATTGCGATTCATGCGTGTGAAATTGTGCTTATTAGCAAGTGATTTCAACAATCTCTAAATAGAAACGAGTCTGGCGCCATTACAATTATTTTGAGAAATAGTATAGCAATTTTTAGTGGCGCCTCGGTGTCGCTACTCGACTGCAAAGGGTTGACTGTTCCGCCGCATCGGTCGCGACACGTGCAGAAATTTTTCGGTCAGAATTTCAACGAATCGTTTGTCGGAACGATCGACATTGTTGAGACGTATCGACGGTGTTTAACACTATTTTTATCGAGGGTGTCGAGAGACGCTGTTCGAGATTTCTATCTGCGGCGATCTTCGCCGAGGGAGCTGAAATACGGCGTTTAAGATTTTAATTTGAGGGGATTTTAACGAGGGGATTAAAAAGGCACCCCTCGAGATTTTCGTTCGACGCTATTTTTACCGTAGGAATTAAGAGACATATTTGCGGAAGATATTAATTTCGCACTATTTTTACTAAAGTGTTCGTAAGACGATGTTCTCGAAGATTTTAATCGGACACGATTTTTATCGGTAGGATAAAAAGAGACGCCTTTCGAAATCTTAATTCGACACTATTTTTACGGAAGCGATTAAGGGGTTTTCATTTGTCGCCATTTTTACTTTACGAAGTTTTAATTTAAAAATTATTTTCAGTCAGACTTCTCCTTAATGGTACATTCACGGAAGCCATCGAAATTACGGTCCAGTAATTTTTTCATACCATTCAGGTTGCAAGAATACATTCGCTTGTTCGAAGTCGGAATAAACGTCTTCTTACTACTTTTACAAACTAACACGTTGTAAAACTAATTTGTTAGAGATAACCGTAAACAAAAGATCGGTGGGAATAGTGTCAAATAGGCCTGTCACGGAGCATGTACCATGAAAAGATGATTTCTGCATCACCGAATGACGTCGTGCTTTATGTTTGGAAATCGCTCTACGCGGAAAATATCGCGTCGTTCATTGCAAGAAGATCGTAACAACGTTACGTAACCTTTTTAGTAGCATAAAGACATCATAGCTGATTGGATACGCGTATGCGTGGAATAAATTTGTATTTGAACGAAAACATGCTTCGCTCAGATTTTCTTATCTCTTCGTTCATTTAACCCTTTGCGACCGTATGTCCTTCTCAACCACCAGAGTAATTTATTTACTTTTCAATTTTCACATAAAATTAAAACATATTTTAGTGTTAACCCCAACGTGGGATTGTCGTCGATCTCACATTTTTAAATTGTTTATAAACCTGTAATTAAATACTAAAACATTGAGGTTTTCCTTGTCCACCTAACTCATGCCGCATCTCATACTTCTTATTTTAAAAATAATAAATAATAATTTTAGAAATGATATATAATAATTTTTAAAAATAATAAATAATATTTTTAAAAATGATATATAATAATATTTAAAATAATAAATAATATGTCAACTACGCCGAAAATAGAAAAAAGTCGATCTGGGGTTAATCTTACATATTATATCAAAATTATTAATTCCGACCAACATCGCACTTACGTATACACTTACCACGACCGCAAAGGGTTAAACACAGCTACTAACCTCTCCGCATCGTAAACCAAAGACGTTCACTACCGGTAAATAATTGAATGGAATCAAATCGGAACTCTTACAGCACCGCGTTCTGAAAACACGGTTCCGATGCAACGCGCGTTGCGAAAATTGCGACGGTCCTCTCGTAACATCATACGACACGATTAATCCATCTTCGTAACACGGTCTCCAAACAGCGCGATTTACTAACCTTACATTACGCGGGCGCAACAAGGAACTAAATTTGCATTACTTCTACGTTTCGTTTAACACGGTTCCGATGGACTAGGAGCGAATCAGCCGCGTTATTACAGGGTTGATTCCACCCCGTAAATCGAGGCCCATTTCCAACCTCGAAGCCTATACTTTCGCGTTACGTTGCTCATTCTCGTGGTAACGTGTTCTCGCAGGATACAACGCAGACTTTTCGCAGAGAATTTTGATCGCTATTAATCCTTTGCACTCGAAGCCATCTCAACGCCAAATATAATATAATTCTTCTGACTCGTAGCATTTTCGTACTGCGCAACAAAGTATATTTTACGCGTATGAAATCGAGTCTCATAATACTAAATTTTGAAACTTTTTAAATTCAAGCTTCGGCGATATCTGTAAAAATAATTTTCGAACGTGGTATATCAATTTCAATGGCGTCTCAGAGTCGCCACTCGAGTGCGAACGGTTAAACCTCCATTCGAAGAACGAAGTCTACGCCCCGAATAACTTCAATTCCAAAAAAATGTTTAAAAAAGAATCACTAAAATTCAGATCCAAAAACTCGCATAACTCGGAACGCAAAATCCTTTCCTGCCATTTTAGATTTATTTTTTATTCTTAACCCTTTGCACTCGATTGGCTCCACTGAGGCGCCAATGAAAATTGTGATATTATTTCCGAAATGATTTTGACATTATTAACACTATTTCTACGAAGAGGTGTCGAAAGACACCTTTCAAATTTTACCTTAAAATAAGTCTTATAAAGGTCATACAAAAATGGGAATACAGCTGGTCAAAACAGCTATTTTGGATTTACACTTAAAATGGCTTCGAGCGCGAAGGGTTGAAAATAGTCTCGGCAGTCACTGTGCCAAACTTCTCGCGACTTCGGTAACCGTGAAGTTTGCTGCCGAACCAGAACCCGACCTCCACAGTGCCATGGGTCTTGCGGCGAGGCTGTCGGTGGCACGGGTCTCGCAAGAATTAATGCGCCGACTCATAGAGAGATCCGTATGAATATCCAAGTCGCCACCCCCGACGGGCGGCCGAGCTTCCGTCGTCAGTATTAAAGATGGAAGTTAATAGGCGACCGGCTGTCGACGATTCGGAGACGGTGTGCCACCCCCCCCAACCCCCTCCCCCACCCCGCGTCCCGATTGGATCGTTGTCGCGCGTTCGAGCGCCGCGACGGCACTGTTCGGATTAATATCGGCGGGTAACGGGGATCGTTGGCGATGGAGCGAGCACACGCGTAGCGGCGGCGACGAAGAAGACGGCGGAGGGGAGGGGGGGGGGGGGGGTGTGGCGAGCGCTCGCTCGCGGAAATTGAAACGGCTGGCTCTCTAACCGAGACCTTGGACTCTCGGAAACTCGGAGGACACCGACTCGCGGCGATTGAAAATCGATGGGCGGGCGGCCCCAGGGGTGATCGAAGTTCGGCGAACAACGTGGGGAGAGAATTTTCGTCGGCGGACGCGACAGTGCTCGCGGACAGCTTCGTTGCGCGAGCGGATCGCGCGCGCAGCTCGCGAGACCCGCGAGTTCTCGGGGCGCGCGGACGTCTCGCGACGATCGAGACGGCTCGGATTGTGAATCGGGAGAGCTCGAGACGGAGCACCGCGGCGGAACAGAGACGAAAGGGGGAGAGGAGAAGGAGGAGGAGGAGGAGGAGGGCGGTCGAGAGGCTCGTCGCCGAGAGACTCGGTCTGATGTCTCAGCAAGTCTCGGCGAGGACGGCTCACGCTTCATTTGAATTACATGAAAATCGAGCACGCTTCTTAAGGGGCGGAGCGAGAGATCGGGAGACCCAGAGATCGAGAGATCGAGAGAGAGTGAGAGAGAGAGATCAAGAGAAGATAGGGATCCCTCTCTCGATCGGCGGATCGATCGCTGCCGCACAGATCCGTGGCAAGATTATCGCGCCTCGAACCGCGAGAGTTGTTGCTTCTCGAGCGATCGGGCTCCGGAGAGGAGCGCCAGCGGAGAGTGGCTGAGACAAGGGGACTCTCTCGTTCGGGTCCCTTTGTCTCCTCTCTCGAGAGAGCAACAGAGAGAAAAAGAGAGAGAGAGAGAGAGAGACGACGACGATGGGGAGGATGGGAGAGAAGGAGACGAAGAGCCAAACGATGCAGATTATTCCCGACTCGACGACGATCGCGATATACTCGATGGATTAGCTACTAAGGTATCTACTAGCGCGACTAGACGAGGACGAAGCAAGAATCGATCGAGCGGATAAGAGCGCCGACGGAGGGAAAACGTTGCGGTGGGGTCTACAGGGGAGGGGGGGGGGGGGGGGGCGGCGGCGGGGATTACCAGGCCGGATAATTTATTTTCGAATCGTCGCGCGATTCGAATCGATTCCCTAAGACTCGCCTACCTATTATCGCCGCGCCGGCGAAGCTAGCTGCGCCGCATCTAGCCGTTGTCCTCGAGATAAGTCCCGGACCGTGAAAAGAACACGGACGGTTTGCTGCTCCTTGCCGTGAATCTAGGAGCAGGCCGCGTTGTCTCCGTTCGGTGACAACGATGAAACTTGCTCGATCCTGCGATAACTTCGTCAATTGATATCCATCACTTGGACACGTCGACGCGACGTTGATTGTCGCGATCGTGTGACACAATTTTAAACGGGATGCGGTTGTTTGAACGTTCGACGGTTCGGCGCGTTCTGGGAGTGCAACAAGTATGCGAGGAAAAGGGTTTCCGTCTTGATTCTGGGGTTCGATTTTTATCGGAGTTTGATTCAGAAGCTGTACTATTCAGGGTGTTTATTTACTTATTTTTTAGTTATATATATATTTTTTTATTTATTTATTCGTAGAAAGGACAAGTCTAAGGCGAATGTAATGTAGAGCGAAAGTAATAAATAATATAAAATAATTTTTCGAAAATTTTGGCCTACGTTTTAAAATGCAATCTATACATGTGATAGAGTTAACACAAGCACCCCCGTACCCTAAATATGCTAAAAACATGTATTGTTTTATAACAATGACAAAAGTCGATTTACTTAAACTTCCTACAATATATATATATAATAATATACACTTCCACAAACGAGTGTACCTAAAAATTTCTTTAAAAAATATTTCCATAACATCAGTAACTGTAAAAGAAAAAAAATATAAACCAGCTAAATTGATATCGCTGGTGTTAAAAAGACAAGTTAATATTAAAAAGACAAATTAACTACAAAATTGCTATTAACAAGCTCAACTCTAAATTATCGCCACGATAAATTCAGCCAATAAGCAACGGACATGTTAATAAAGAATAACACCCCTTGTTCCCGACAATAAGGAAAACGCGGCCCACCCGATCCCAACCGGCCCGTTCCGAACCCGAGGGGGTTCTGTCCGCGTCCACGATAACCAGGAGTGTATAAAATATTTGATTTCCGATGCGAAGAAATTCGTCGACACATTCTTCCGTTTTTCCGTGGGGCGAGCGGCGCGGAAGATTTACGATCCGTAGCGGCACGTCGGTGTCCCGAAAGTGGCAATTAAAGAGGCGGCGGCGGAGGGGGGGAGGGGGGGAAGAACGGTCCGGGGACGTTTCTCGAATCCGCGTCGGTGTCGTTTAGAGGGTTCTCTCTCGTTCGGATGCACGTGCCGCGCCTCGAGGATTTTATGAATGGGGACCACACGTGGTTCGAACGCTCGCTCTCACCGATAGGCGCTCCTCTCCTGCGAGCCAGTTACGCGACCAAAGGGAAGGAAAAAGGGGGTTTGTGGTGGGGAAGGAAACGAGGGACGGAACGGGGACTGCCGCGGGAAGAAGAAGGACCGGCGAGTAGCCGTGCCGGAGCGGATCGGGGCAGATCGGAAGGCGGAGGAAAGAGAACGAGCGCGCGCGCGTCGGCGTCGAAGAAACGGTGGAACTCGGTCGTCTACCCTGTAATTTATAACTGGAAACTCGGAACTGCGACGCGACCTAAGGCGATACGTCGATTCCACTCGGGGGAATCCCCGTTCTCAGTTTTGCGGAAGGTCGTTCGACCTTCGACATCGAAATCGATGCTCGCTAGTCGATATGACTCGGCTCGTCTCTCTTGATCCGCTCTCTCTCCCTCTCTCTCTCTCTCCCTCTCCCTCTCTTCTTCGTTCTCTTCCTCCGCTTCCTCGGCTGTTTGTTTTTTTCACCGTCGAGCACTTGAAACCTGCTCGAGGATTCCGGCCAACTTTTCCGATTACTCGAGCCGAGTGCTCGCGACTGCGAATGATTTATTTAAAACGGGCGCGCCGGCCTGACCGCGAATACCGGCTCTCCCCGACCAGACGACTCGCGCCGATATCCGAGTGCCCGCGGCGCGGATTCACCTGTTTTCGGCTCCTCCGATGTCTCAAATAATACCGTTATGGTTCTGTGCGAAACGAAGGGGCTGCTGCCAGATCTCCTGTTGCCAGAACTACGTTTCTACAAGTGTGCCATTTGCCTCGTCTGGAATCCTGTCGTTGCGATTAATCCGAAACTTTTGCCGTTTACGTCTTCGCGCGTCTTGCATTCGAAGTTCGATATATTTTATTACAATGAAATTTTATTTAATAAATTCATTCGATATAATAGAAGTTTATATCTTAGATCTTAATTGAACTTTATTCGATGCATTTATTCCATATATTACACGAATGAAATTTTATTTGCATAATCTGCTCGATGAATTGTATGAATAAAATTTTATTTGAAGAATTTATTCGATATATTCTCTGAATAAAATTTTATTTGAAGAATTTATTCGATATATCAACCGAACAAAATTTTATTCGAAGAATCCTTCCAAAGATTCTCCTAATAAAATTTTATTCAGAAAATGTATTCAAAATGTCGTTGAAATAAAATTTTATTCGAATAATAGCCAACTCTACTTGCGCCTAGTGCGTCGAGTGCCGAGAACTAAGATCATTTTATAATTCCAACAATTTATTCTTTTATTTACTCATTATACGGATAAAACCTCATAAGTATACAGTCCAGAAACACATTAAAGTTGTAGCGATAAAAAGCGAAATTTGCAGAAAAAGAAATGAATGTACCAAAACAACACGTTACGCATCGTACAAGCTAAAATGGACCCTAGACAGCTAAGTTAATCCTAGATCATAAACCCGGCACCTAAAGTAAGAGATTTCAGAGGCGGTAAGATCTACTTCTATTTAACCAGTCAAATAATCGTCGAGGAAGACCGGCGTTCGTGGTCCGGCCCCGAGTTCGCGCTCTTTTCGTCTAAATATCATCACGGAGCGGGAAAGACTGCTGAACGACGCGCGCGGTCTTTTACATAACAAGAAGCAAAGGTAAACGCGCAATATGGCGCCGGCCGCGCTCGCCCGATCCTCGGGGCATCCGTTAACGCGCGACCAAACGTTTCCCCTTCCTGTTCCCGTGGCGCAGTTCCGAGCCGCCGACGCCGACGAGACCGAGACCGAGAGAGATCTTGGCGCTCGGCGAGTAGTCATCGTCGTTCCTACGCAGAATAAATATTCATGCGTCCACGTAGAAACCGCGGACTCGCCTCGGCTCGGCTCGTCTCGGCGCGAGCGGCGCGCGGGATCGCCGCAGGAGCGCGTCTCACCAAGTTTGGATAGGCTGCCGCGGCGGAGCCCGGCTTTCGGGTTATTATTTGGCTCGTAAATTTTTATCGCGCACGCAGGACTCCATTTTTACGAGAGCCATTACGTCGTTGCCACGTAAGGTTGCGCCACAGAGAGCAGCGTTCCCTCTCTCGCTCGCCGTAAGCTCCGCGCCTCTTTCTCTCTCTCTCTCTCTCTCTCTTTCGTGCGCGCCGAGTCGAAGGCCTCGCACAGCCTGAACACAAAGCCTGTCGAGCAACGATCTAGGTGTGCAGGCGCGGATTGCCCTGTGGGGCACTTCACTGGCTCCGATTTGATCTGAGCCACGCCTACGCAAATCACTCTAAGCAACGAGGGCGAGGTGAAATCGTGGCAACCCTTGGATAGAGGCGGCAAGAATGCCACGCCTACTTGGAGCACTGCACAATAAGAAAATCGAGAGCGTGGTCGTTCTGCGCTGATAGAGCAACAACACCACGCCCGCTTGGATTGCTTTGCATTCGGAAGTTGAACAGAGTGTAGTCTTCCTGCACTCTACGTTGATAGAGCATCGAAGCCACGCCTGCTGGAACACTTTAAATTGAGAAGATCGACAACCGTCCGATGCACTCTGTGCTGATGGAGCAAAGAAATCACTTCCGAGCATTGTTCATAAAAAGGAGAGAAAGATTCAGCATCGTAACAGAGCGAGAGCAACGAGGCCACGCCTACATAAAACGCTCTGATTTAGATAGGAGGAGTTGAGTCGCCCTGCTTCGAATTTTTATCCACTCAGAGCACGCCGAGTAGAGAGATTCGCAATATTATGTCTCCTTAATGTACCCCACTCGAATACAGAAATGGAAACCTCTCATTCTCGAATTTCTGATTAAACCGTAAAAGAAACGAAGTCGAAAGCACTCTACACAGGTCGAGTGAAGAAACCACGCCTTTCGCTTGCTCTAGACGCAAAGAGCCGCTAAACCACGCCCACTCGAGGCACTCTAAAGAAACCAGACCACGCAGATTCATTCTGCACAATGGGAGCAACTAGGCCACACCTACTTAAGGCACTCTATGCAGCGACGGCATAGAAACCACGCCTCCCAAGATCGCTCAAAAGATCTAGAAAACCACGCCCTATTCAGACTCCCCGGACAATGTGAGCCGACGCCGACTGGGAACATATGTATAGTCTACGCGTCCACGATCTGTACCAGAATTCCGAAGGTGTAGGAGTAGCTCCCCTCATCTCGGAGCCATCGTTCGCGCCTTTTGTTCCCAACGGATGATGTAAGGCAGAGTCTGATTTCTCGGCGATCCTTGCTGCCTTTCCCGGGGATTACGTCGCGGACTGATGGGATCCGTTCGCGGATCGTCGCTCCGCGCTCGTCAAACATCGCGGAGCGATCCGCGTGCCACGAACGCCGCGTCGTATCAAGTATCCGCGCCGCGTCTAAAGTTCGCGGAAACTAGTTCCGCGCGCGCGGCCGATGCAAATGTTCGGCAACTCGGCGAGAAAGCACGGATCCAACGTGGCCGACGGAACCGGGGAGAGAGTAAATGAGTGAGAGAGAGAGGAAGGGAGAGCCAGAGAGAGAGAGAGAGGCTTTCACCAGGAATCCCCAGGTAATAATTGTCGGAACGTTCGAATTTGATCGGTTCCTTTGGTCGAGCGTCGATCGCAGTTTGCCAAGCGGAGGAACCGCAACGCCCACGCAGTATCCGTCCTCGTTAATGTCCTCGCTTTTCTCTGTCACTCTCCCCACCCCCGGCCGGCCCCACCTCCTCCCTCGCCCCGGCCTCTTTCTGGGAACGAACTCGCACACCCGGCTAGCCGGCGTTCCACCGGAGAGATTGTCCCCAGGAGGACCAGCCTCTCGAGCGGATCGTCTCCTTTTTTCCTCTCGCCTGTTCCACAGATTCGTCGTCGTCGTCGTTGTCCTCGTCGGTTTCGTCGTCCTCGACGGTTTCGTCGTCGTTGGCCGCACTCTCCGTCGGGAGAACCGTCTCGCTCTCCCGACGAAATCGCCCGTGAAACGAGTCTCCCGGAGCCGCGGGCGAGCCGTGAACGCGTTCGGCTTCAGACCCAGCTACAAGACCTAGAATCTACTATAGGGAAACCGAGGCTACACCCTGCGTCTGCTGGCACAGGCTAGAGAGAGCCTGGTCCACCTGTCGGACCCGTTTCGAAGACGCCAGGCAGTCCGAGGAGTCCCTGCAAAGGGAGCACACACTTGCGGGTACAGCGAGGTCCGGTCCGATAACGTCGGGCAGGGCTGCACACGGTTGGGGCAACGTCGCGCGCTCAATACCCCGATCGATCGCTCCGCAATTACGGTAATTAACTGTTGCGTCGACGTCCAATTTTCCGTAGCGGGGGCTCCAGAAAATTTTCCCCGCAGAATTTCCCATTCGTCTAACAGTCATTTGTCTGCTCCTCGCCGGCCGGAATACTTTGGTGGAAGTTTGGCGGGGGCCGGTCGGTCGGGGCCGGCCCGGTGGCTGGTAGACCGCGAGAGGGATCGTTCTCGCTGCATGCGCCAGTCACTATTTACCGGTATTTCCCATCGGAAGCGGTTCGGGAAACGTCCACGAGCCCCCGGGATAGGCTGCCCGATTCTTTCGGGGATCCTTCGATTCCGATCGAGAACGGCGGGGCGGGATTGGTCCGTCGACCGAGAGTCCGACCGTTTCTCTTTCTTCGGGTGCGTGGGCAGAAGGGAACGGTCGATTCTTTTCCTCTTTTTTTTCTTTTTCCTCGCAAGAATGAAATAGTTTGCCCGGAAGCGGGTTCTCGGGGGTCGGAAAAGGGAAAATGTAGGAGGGAAGAAGAGGAGGAGGAGGAGGAGGAGTAGGAGGAGGACGCGGAGGGTGGTCAGAGAGAGTAAGAGAGAGAGAGAGAGAGAAAGCGAGAGATAGAGAGAAAAAGAGAGAGAGAGGGCGGGTGGATGGTAGGAGGAGAGAGCGAAAGAGCAGTGGTTTTTCGTTATCGACATTTTCCACGGGCGCGTCAAGGTGTGCGTGATCGTACGTGCGTGAGCTTCTCTCGTTGCCCCCTTTAGCGAGCGTGTGTGCCTGTGCGCGCTCGTGCGGCGCCTGTGTGTGCGGTCGCGCCTGTGTGTATGCTCGTGCGCGCGCGAGAGAGAGAGAGAGAGAGAGAGAGAGAGAGAGAGAGAGAGACCCGTCCGCGTCCGTGTTTTCGTGTTCGCGCTGCCGTCCGTGCGCGGTGTAGGTGGTGTGCGCGCAAAATTTGTATGGGTATGCGTGTACGTGTCGGCTGGCATACGGGCAATGTGTGTGTGTAGAGTTTTCTGGAGGTTTCCCCTAGCAACGAGCAGCAGCACCAGCACCAGCACCAGCCACAGCCCGGCTTAGGGGTAGCTACGAACCCCGCGCGAGACCTAGCTCTCTTCTCCGCTTTCCACTCTTTTCTCTTTTCCCTGCCCGCGCACACCCGCGCGGCCCCCGTGTCCACCCCGCCTCCCCCGCCCCCTCTCTCTTCTTCTCTTCGCCCCGGTCCGCCCGGCGGTTGTCTCTTTTTCTTTCTCTCCTCGCCCATTCTCTTTGCCCATTTTCCCCGGTCCCAATTCACCGGGGCGCACACGAATCCGTGCGTGTTTCCGAAAAATCGAAACCTCCTCCCGAGACGAGAGGGTAGTTCTCCTCGTCGTTCGATATTCTCGCGGACAAGAATGCAAAGAGAGCAGTGGGAAAAGGCGACCAGGAATTTCGGTGGCGAGGTCGCTCGCGATTCCCATCGCTATCTCGCGAAACACCGGCGAGAGAGAGAGGGAGAGAGAGTCCGATGTTTTCGTCCGGAAATTTTCTGCGCCGCAAAGAGCAAACGAGAGAGAGAGAAAGAGAGAGAAATAGCGAAACGTAGGAATCGATCGTCCTTGGATGGATCCGACTGCGATCCATCCGGTGATGGATCACGGTTTTCTCCCGCACAGAAGGTGGATTTTATTTCGAACCGTCCGTCGTCCTGGATAGAAAGCACGGGGCTCCGGTTTCACGAGAAAAACGCGTAACACAATCCTGCAAGCTTCGCGGTGGAAAAGCGCCCCGGCCGCCGATCCCGGTTCTCCCCGTTCGTTCCTGCCTCTACACACTCGGGGAGAGATCGTTTCGAGCGTGCCTGGGTCCGAGCCCCGGAGCGGCCGATGCGCGATACTGATTCCTTCGAATTAGAGATCCTCCTCTGCGTCCAGCCGATACCGATACCGGTACCAATACCGATACCGATACCGATACACACACACACACACCGCGGGCCGATACATCAAAGACGAAAAACCGGTCGACGGTATATTCTCTTTACGAGCCTCCGGAACGGGACCGAAACTCTTCTACGAGAGGCAAGTCTGAGCAACCGTTGTATCCCCGAACAAAGCTGTTCGAAGAATAGATACAAAGTATAACGATCGCGGGCGACGGCGGCGGACTGGGTTCGGTTTCGGAACCGTTACTGGATACCAGGTCCCGACGTCGGGGCTCGGTATCGGTTCCAATGCTACTGATTATCGAGTCTGAAATAGGTCCTACAACTGTTGTGATACCGGCGATGATAGCGGGTGTGATATCGGATATACAACTGTTATAACGCCGCTGGTATAACTAGAATGGCAGCGACTCTGTAACTGTTACAGTGGCTCTACTAATAAAGCGCTAGTGGTATCGATCGTATAACTGTTGTAAGGGTGGTAGTGATATCAACTGTAAGGTTGGTTGTAGTATCGACTGGCTATGTTGGTTCCGTAACTCTTATAGTCGTGTCCGTAAATAGTTGTGTAATTTTTATAATTTTGGTTTTAATCTGGAATAGGATATCGCTGTTATAATTGTTATAATCTTGTTCATAATTAGTTATAAGACTGTTGTTATATTGGTGCTAACATCGAACACCATATCACAGTTATAACTATTATTGTTACGTCCATAATTGGTTATATAACTGTTGTAATGTTGTTGTTAATATCGAATATGATATTATTTCTATAACTTGTATAATCATGTGAATAATAGGTTCTAAAACTATTATAACATTGACTGTAACTTCTAATACAATATTTATTCTGTAACTGTTATAATCACGTCTGCAATCGGTTGTAAAACTGTTATAACATTGCCGTTAATATTAAATACAATATCACTCCTACAAATTTTGATAATCGTGGCTGCTATCAATTTTACAATTGTTAGAAATTTGCCACTACCGTCAATCTCAATATAACTCTTACAATTGTTATAATCACGTCAATAATTAGATACACAATTATCACAATATTAACGCTAATATCGAACATGTAACATACAATATTGCTTCTACAACAGTCGAAATTCTATCCAAATTCGTTTCTACAACATTTACACAAACCTTACAAACAAATCTGCAATTAATTCTTCAACTATAACAACCCTTGCTCCAGTATAAGTTTGAAAATCGTTCCTGGAACAAATTGTACAATCGTGTACAATCGAGACATAACCAGGTCCCACACCATTTCTAATAATAATTGATTAGGATTTATTTCGATGAGTATCGGAACGGTCGCCATTTTAAATCCGTAAATGGTTTGGTATTCGTGGTTTGGAAGAATGTCACGGAAGACAATCCGCGATCGGTGGTTCGAAGCTTTCGCTACGAAAGAGGAGGGAGCGAAGCGAAGAGAGGCGGACGGGATGGAGAGAAAGAGAGAAATAGAGAGAGAGAGAGGCGGAGAGAGCGAGAACGAGAGAGAGAGAGAGAACGAGAGTGAGAGAGGACTCAGCAGAAAGCGTGAGAGCAAGATAGAAAGACATAGAGAGAGCGAGAGAGAGAGAGAGAGAGAGAGAGAGGGAGAGAGATGGATAGAATCTCTCCATTCCCTTGCCCGCCTCCCTCGCCTCACCCCCGTCGACAGCCCTAGTCGTTTCCAGCAAGTACTTCTATGTACCAACCATCTCCTACACGCTACCCTTATATACCTTGTATATTTACCTTGGTGGCATATACGCGTACCTATGTATGTACATCGGGGCCCGCGATACATAGGTCCGAGCGCCACATAAAAAGTACATAGGGTAGGTATAGCTCCGGCTGAAAATTATTCCGAGTATTTTCGAATTAGCGTACAGAAACGAGCAGCGGTGCGCGCGTTCGCGCTCATGTTCGCGCTCGCGCTCGCGCGCGCGCGCGGGGAGGGATCAGAAAACGCGAAAAACGCCGGCCTGGGAAACGCTGTTTTCCGGCGAGGCCCCCCGTGTGCCGCACCCCCCCTCCACGCCACCTCCGATGATGATCGCGTTCCTTCGAATTTTCCGGCGTTCCAGATTTTCCGAGGAAACGATCCAAAGCCGAGACACGCCGCCGTCCGAGGGGAAATCGCGTCTCGGGGAAGAGGGCTAGATCGATCTCGACCGGCGAGTGTCGCAGCCCGTCGATCCCGAAAGTGAAAGAGAATTGAGAGCGAGAGAGAGAGAGAGAGAGGGTGGCAGTGAGAGATAGAGAAAGAAATAGAATAGAAAGAGAGGAACGGGGTTTCTGCTGCTGCGCCCGACTGTACGTCCCGGCGGCGGCGGTACTCTCTTTGGACACATCTTTTTATTGTCGTTCCCGCTGGCTCGGAAAACTCGAGGAGCCCACGCGAGGACCGGTTTTTTGCCGGTCCTTTATCCTAGCCGGGCAAGTGGAAGTCTCCCAAGATCGCTCTTGGAAATTACGGCGCTGCGAAGCACGGCCGCGGATTCTTTTTTTTCTCTCTCTCTCTCTATTTCTCTCCCTCTCTTACCCTTTCCCTCCCTCTCTTACTCTTTCTCTCTCTCTCTCTCTCTCTTTTTTTTTCTCGTCCTACATCCTCCCCCGCTCGGCAACCCGGGAGAAGCAAGAGTCACCTTTGTCACGCCTACGCACGGCTTTTTCTTCCATCGTTGGGACGAGAGCACGCGCGAGATTAGGATGGCCGCGGAGGACACAGAACTGTCCTTAGCTATCCACCGAGGACGAACATTTCAGCCGGGAAGCGGAATCGTCGCTTACTGCTCCCTGGTTAGAAGACGAGTCTCTTGGATGGGTCTTCGCGTTGAAGAGAACCGGGATCAAAAACTGTGGCGCGGCGCAGTGACGACTGGTCACGGGAGACTCGTGTTCTTAGGCTCAGACGTTGTTAAATTGCCGGTGAACATTCTGTTGAGAAATTGTTTCTTTTAGGGAGGGATTGTTGTTTGAATAGTTGACTAAGAACGGGTTGCGATTTGGAAAATAAATTGTCGATTGGTGTTTTATGTTTTTGGGAGTTGGGGTCGAGAAATGTTAGCAATGCGAGAGGTTATGTTAACGTTCGTCGAAGATAATAGAGGCAGCCAGCCTAATAAATTGCTTGTTTTAGTCAAAAGTCTCTCTGTTTTAATTATTGCTTGCGAATTTGTCGCAGTTTAGAAAATAAATTGCGAAAATTTTGAGAAATTCAAATCAACAAATATGAACAATGCGAGAAGTATATTAACGTCGATGTCAGATCCTAGAGATAGCTAGCCTAACAAATTGTTTCTTGTATAGTTCGAAGTCTCTCTGTTTTAATTATTGCTTGCGAATTTGTCGCAGTTTAGAAAATAAATTGCGAAAATTTTGGGAAATTCGGATCAAGAAATATGAATAATGCAAGAGGTAATATATTACAGTCGAGCTCAGATCTTGTAGGCAACTAGCTAGAACAAGATGTTCGTCTAAGTCTGAAGCCTTTCGGTTTCAATCATCGATGACGAACGCGTCGCGATTTGAAAAACGAATATTTT
This sequence comes from Augochlora pura, assembly GCF_028453695.1. Lineage (NCBI taxonomy): Eukaryota > Metazoa > Arthropoda > Insecta > Hymenoptera > Halictidae > Augochlora > Augochlora pura. The sequence continues at coordinate 3,567,248 of NC_135781.1, forward strand.
ATTATTCTTGTAACTTTTTACAAAAATTGGGATAAAAAAATATGACGTAATATACAATGCAGGTGGTACATTACCATCAATCTGAGAACCTAGAAACAGCCATCCTAACAAAATGATAAGAGAGTAATAATAATTATAACAAGAATATAAATAATTAATAATAAGAATATAAATAATTTTGCTACTGCGAGAAAGCTTCTTGATCGAACGAGCGCGGACAGAAATTCGCGCGAGTCGCTGCCAGGGTCGGTACACCTACCGTTAACGAACGTCGACCAGGAAGACACCTGCAACAAGCTCGCCCTAGCCTGGCTCTGCTACCCATAGAAATTCTCTGCAAGTTTTCTAGTCTATGGTGTAACAATCTCGGAAACGAAATTTTCAAAATTAACTTCTTCCAAGGACTGTCGCTGAGTAAAATGACGATACAATGATAAATAGCGGAGATTAAAGTTAACAAAAAGATAATATTATAAAGAAAAATCAGTTAAAAAATAAACTAAGCTCTAACGAAACTTCAACCCCTATTTTTCCTTTCTTTTTTATTGATTTTTCAAAGGTGGATCGAGCTTTGGTAGTACTTTTAACCATTTGTAAAATAAATATAATAATAAAAATAAAATAATTTCAATATTAATAAAATTCAATTTCATACGTATAAAATACGCTAGGTTATATAAAATGTAA